>NC_089780.1:13280165-13300165 GCF_040412425.1 Macrobrachium rosenbergii
AGCCTAAGAAACAGGAGATCAGCGCCTGCCCTATGAGCCTACAGAGGCTCAGGAGGACTTTAACTTTTTTTAACTATTCAGGATAAGTCTAGATATTTGATAAACCGCCTCATGAAAAATAATACAATAAGGAAATTATGAAAAAGTATCTCTATATAATTCTATGCAGTAATAATAAATAATAATAATAATAATAATAATAATAATAATAATAATAATAATAATAATAATGAATAGAGAAAAACTTGGAATTAGCTTAGCAATTCTGCAAACACCACACTGAACTTTTTTTTTTGTTCGGATACTAAGTTATGTAAAAAAATATCACCCAGCCCTCGGCACTACTGCTATCTATATTGTTAAAATATTCAACATAAAAGAACCATTGTACGGATGAAAATACCTAGACAAAATTACATTAGAAGTCTCTGTGTAAATACTTCAAAAACAAAAAAAGCTGAATGTAATTTATTTGACGGTTTTTCGCCGGAACGGATAAAAAATTCTTTGGGTTTTTCTTCTCTTGGAGTTGCATGGCTCTGTTATTTTTTTCACACATTTGTTTACAGGCGAAGGAATGATTCTTCAATTAATCCTATAAATACAAAGGGTTAAAAGTAGCTAAAATCACGTTCGACCAGTGGAAGAGAAAGAAAAATGCGACTGAGTTGTGTTTTCTTCAATTTCTGCTGTCCAGAGTCAAGCGCTCATTCTTACCCTCTGAGTTAAAACCAGTTTATTTTCTCCAGGTAATATCTAGATAGGGTCATCATATTTCCATTTTATTGACCTCTGCATGAAAAAATCAGAATATTCGAGGACGACGGAAGACTGAGCAAATTTCATGTTTGAGGGAAGTTGGGTGAAGGACGGCAATAAACAACAATAATAAACAGAACTGCACCTCCCCATTTTCATGGGAAGCACCACACCGTCTGCGAGAGATTCAGTCACACCCTAAACCAACTCTGAAAAACTGATATTATCTGCACTGAACGTATCAGAATTCAAGCAAAAACAATCCACGCAACAGTGGATAAATAGCTACTCTTTGTTTCTGAAAACATGAGGAAGGAAGTGAAAGCAGACAAGTGTTCAAAATACCAATAAAAGCCCAAAAACATGAGGAAGGAAGTGAAAGCAGACAAGTGTTCAAAATACCAATAAAAGCCCAAACCCCGGCATTGACCCTGGCTTCCACGGAAGAAAACAATCAGGCAGAAATTCAAACACGATAACAGCGAATCGGCGCGCCAGTACTCCCGGTTCGAGGCGTGGGACGAACGCACGGGGAAACGTCTATATGAAAATGAAGACCCTCGAATATTGTGACCAGTTCCCGGTCTGTCTGGGATGTCAATTTCAAGGGTGTGGGGGTTGCAGAAGAAGAAGAAGAAGAAGAAGAAGAAAAAGAAAGCTTACCCTACAGTCTCATGGCACGGGACGCAATCAAGGTCTTCCAGAAGTGATACAAACACGCATGCGCTGTGCAAAAAAATAAATAAACACACAAACACAAACAAACGTGCCTCGGAGGATTCGTGTTGGGCTACAGAGGCGGTTTTTCACTTGTCGGAGATATTAAAAGCGCGTCTTGGAAGATTTGTGCTACACTACGGTTGGGTTGGTTTTACACTTGCCAGAGATATTATGGTGATTTAGATAATGACTTTCTCAGTGTGTGGGAGCACAAAACTGGTTTAATAGTTGGAAGTACGACTTCAGTCTTAACTGCCCGAGTGAACCAAAGGTAGCCTGAATTAAAAGGAGAGCTATGAGAAAAGTACTGAAAACATTTTTCATAATCGCATGGGTAAACCATGACAGGTTTCCTGGTTCGGCTGAGCGGAACGAGAACGAACTAGCGTTTTCTCAAGAACAGTTACCGTAAAAATAAGAGATATTCCAAAGATCGCCAAGCAACTAATTTGCTTTATCAGCAAGTGATAAGAGCGATGAAAAGGTTTAGTTGGCTTATAATAATTAATTCTATAAATAAACATCACAGTCAAAAACATTTACAATCCAGGATAAAGGAACAAGCTTTATAGAAAGCTTTTGTCAATATATCTGAAGTAAAATAATTAAAGACAGCACTAAGAGGTCATCATATTTATCAGATCCAGAGTAGCATTTCTTAAAATCACGCCGCTGATTTGTCAAAACTGATAAAACTAGTGACTGAAACTAAAAGAGACTTATAATTATTGATGGCTCGGTTTAAGACCAACAGAGGTTTAAGTGTTTGAATTTGATGGCGTCAAACCAAATTGGATTCCTTTGGTTCGAATGGGAGAAAATGAAGTAAATAATAAATAAATAAGTAGATTGAAAAGACTGTTTCATGTGACGTGGAAAATCTAAAGTAAAACAAAGTTTACTAAAATATACATCGAGAAACACATACAGAACTGATCTCAATAGACAGATAAGAAAAAAAGAACATATCCCTTATTGTCGTAAGGGAGGAGAAGAAGGATTAAAAATTCTACCAAGTAAAATTGTGAAGAGGTAGCCTAATGGGTGGTAAGTGGTTGCCTGAGAGGAACAGTGACTGAAACAGTACCTGCAGAAAAGAAAGAAGTATTTATGCATATAATATATATACGTATATATATATATATATATATATATATATATATATATATATATATATATATATATATATATTATATATATATACATATGCACGATTTCTAAGCTAATACCCAATATCCCCTACTGACACAGTCAATGAATTAAGTACCTGACAGGTAGTTAACTGTCATTGGTTGCACCCAAGGTGGGCCTGGTACCCTCATTCCAAAATACTTGGAGAGAATGCAACCAATCTAAAACGAAAATGTAAAATAATATAAATATATATGTATATATATCATTTAAATTTATATATATATTAAATATATATGCATATATATACAAATATATATGCATATATATAAACATATATATATATATATATATATATATATATATATATATATATATATATATATATATATATATATATATATATATATATATATGAGAACCTACAGAAAAAAATGAGTAAGGCAATCACTCACTAATGGCTGGGACGTTTATGATGTCAACCAGGGTCACATCAACCCAATTAAGAACAGGCGAAAATGTCACCTAAACACCAAACAGCATTGGAAGGGTGGTCCTAGAGTATTATAAGAATGCAGTTCACTGAATGTGTTGAGTTGCCGTACTTTTAATAATAGTTATAGAGATAATAGTAAAAACAAAAGTTGTTTTATGGATACCAAGATACATTTAATAACGGCGATAGGGATAATAGTATTAATAAAAGTTGTTTGATGAATACCAAGATGTAATTAATAACAGCGATATAATTGTAGTAATAAAAGTTGTTTCATGAATGCCATGATGCATTTAATAATAGGGACAGAAATAATAGTATAAATAAAAGTTATTTCATGACTACCAAGATGCATTCAATAATATCGATAAACACAATAGTATGAATAAAAGTTATTTCATGCCTACCAAGATACATTTATTTAATAATAGCGACAGAAATAACAGCAGTGTTAAAAAAGTTGTTTCATGAATACTAACTACCAAAATGCATTTAACAATAGTGATAAAAATAATAGTATAAATAAAAGCTGTTTCATGAATACCAAATGCATTTAATAAAAGCGAGAGAAATAAAAGTAGTGATAAAAGTTGCATCAAGAATAACAAGATGTATTATAGAACAATCTTAAGAATTCTGATGTCAGTGATACTGGGTAAATAATGTTTATATAAACAGCAAAAATGTTTCACAAACATCTGGGAACATTAGAGCATGATGTTGAAATGATATTAGACAAGGAAAAATTACGTATGAATTTCTAAGCCATCAACAAAAACGATACCTAGGGTCATTCAGGATATGTCGAGAGATTTATCATCTGTTTATATTGCTAAATACATGGCGGCCTATTTGAACTGCAAACCTTGTTTAAATAAAAGACATAAAATAAAAAATATTAAACGTCGTTATGAGATATCCTTAACATATAAAAAATATATATATCTCATATATATGTTTTATTTTTTCCTTATGGGATTCTTCCATGAACGCTGACCCAAATACCAAGGGTTTTAAACTCATGCACGAACGCATGGCTTTTAATACTTATGGCTCTATACTGTATTTAGTTACATAATTCCTTTATCCTACTGCGGACGCTTTTAATGCCAAAAGGGCTCAACTGCCTGCAAGCAATTGACCCTCTTTGAACAGGTTGGAAATTTTATCGTTCAGTTCAAGGACTGAAAGCAAAGAGCATTTTGATTCCCTAGTGCATTTGAGACTCTCTCTCTCTCTCTCTCTCTCTCTCTCTCTCTCTCTCTCTCTCTCTCTCTCTCTCTCAGTTCAGTTAGACTGAACGTAGGAAAAAAATTGATGAAGAGACCTGTATTTGAAATCTAGGTCTCATAAATTGTGTCAGATATTCTTAAGCATGAGAAGCTTTTCTTGTAATCTTCTACAAGCAGATATGAGAGAGAGAGAGAGAGAGAGAGAGAGAGAGAGAGAGAGAGAGAGAGAGAGAGAGAGAGAGAGAGAGCATGATTCTTATACTAAGGGAAAAAGCATAGTGTCTTTTTAACAAGCAAACGAGAGAGAGAGAGAGAGAGAGAGAGAGAGAGAGAGAGAGAGAGAGAGAGAGAGAGAGAGAGAGAGAGAGAGAGAAAGAAAGCATAAGGTCTTTTAACAAGCAAATGAGAGAGAGAGAGAGAGAGAGAGAGAGAGAGAGAGAGAGAGAGAGAGAGAGAGAGCATGGTTCTTATAATGAGAGAGAGAGAGAGAGAGAGAGCATGGTTCTTATACTGAGAGAGAGAGAGAGAGAGAGAGAGAGAGAGAGAGAGAGAGAGAGAGAGAGGACATGGTTCTTATACTGAGAGAGAGAGAGAGAGAGAGAGAGAGAGAGAGAGAGAGAGAGCATGGTTCTTATACCGAGAGAGAGAGAGAGAGAGAGAGAGAGAGGGATGATTCTTATACTGAGAGAGAGAGAGGACATGGTTCTTATACTGAGAGAGAGAGAGAGAGAGAGAGAGAGAGAGAGAGAGAGAGAGAGAGAGAGAGGACATGATTCTTATACTGAGAGAGAGAGAGGACATGGTTCTTATACTGAGAGAGAGAGAGAGAGAGAGAGAGAGAGAGAGAGAGAGAGAGAGAGGACATGATTCTTATACTGAGAGAGAGAGGAGAGAGAGAGAGAGAGAGAGAGAGCTGAAAAATTTTTTGACACCAGAGACAAAGCCACAACGTATTCATGCCACTGATATGCATGAGAAAGACTGGACTCAAACGATATGGATGCCAGAAGCATCTGCCCTTTTTTTTTTTTTCTTATACAACCCAGTTATTTATTTTTTTCATCAGCCCATTATTTGTGAATATCAGCTGTCAACTCTCTTAACCTTGTTACTCAATAAGCACAGACGCTGCGTTTCGTGTTCCTCGAGGGAGAACAAGGGGGTCTCGCACTTGACGGTGCTTTTATCCTTGAGGGCGAGTGTGTAGATGACGAGGTGTACAATAAAACTGTGTGCGATAATTTAGGTCACAAACCACCACCCCTCGGGATGCCACGTGAATCATCAGGACGGTTATCGTACGCGAGATGATTTATTTATCATGTTTCGAATGCTCGGATTGAGACGATATTTCCCACTAAAATTAACAGTTTAAAAGGGGGCATTATCGAGGATACAGGATTTATACACGAAAATCCAACCTTCTCGAACCGCCACCGAACAAAATATCCTTCCAAAGTATTATAACAAGCATCGACAGGAGTTTAAACATCGTACGTCTGGCAAGTACCAAACACCCCACCTCAGAGGTGACATCCTATCTTGGATGTTTGACCCTCGCGAGACGCGACGGCCTTAGGAAAAAAAAAAAAAAAGAAAAAAAAAGAGCCATCCATGACATTTTAACATATGTATGCCATCGAGAACGCCAATCGTCTGGCATATTGCATTGTCAGGCGGTGTTGTCGTAGCCTAGATATTGTATCAGACACTTCCTCTCTGGAGGTTACAACAGGTTTATTTATCGCTGGAGGCCACGGCAGGTGTGCCAGTCCCACATTTGGGACAGTTTTGGGTGACATATTAATTGATAAAGCATAGGGACTGCATCGCCGAGAGAGAGAGAGAGAGAGAGAGAGAGAGAGAGAGAGAGAGAGAGAGAGAGAGAGAGAGCAACCAATGGCTTAGCACTTAATAATTCACTATAGTATTTCCAAAGGCACTGAATCGCCAGTCACGCACACACACACAGAGAGAGAGAGAGAGAGAGAGAGAGAGAGAGAGAGAGAGCAGACAATGGCTAAGCACTTAAAAATTCATTAACATCAGTGCTTGGAAGGGTGCATCGTTTTCAAGCACAAAACCCAACCTGTCACAAGAGAAAGCGAACTTCTCTTGGTTCAGGTAAGGTCTTTTCTATGTATTCCAGAATTTAATCTTTCCAACGGCCCTCCTAACCTCGCGTGCAACCGGATCACGCTTTCTGGTCTCACTTTGAAAAAGAGTAGCCATCTGCCGAATCATCATCGGAAGCGTGTAGACTTCTGAGGGCGTGTGTACAAGTTGAGAGAAATACATTCTGGGTTTAACATTAAGTATCATTGAGACATTCGACTGCCAACTTATCAAACGGAGTATATTAGCCGATTTATTGCACACACGCATACGTGCAACATATAGACACACACACACACACACACACACACACACACACACACATATATATATATATATATATATATATATATATATATATATATATATATATATATATATATACATACTGAGAAAGAGAGATAGACAGAGAGAGACAGAGACATATAGATATATATATATATATATATATATATATATATATATATATATATATATATATATATATATATATATATATATATATATATACATAAGAGAGAGACATTAATTGTCGAATATCAAAAGGAAATTTCACTCAAATTCCGGTCAGTGAAAGTGAACACTTCCTATTTCTGTTAAAAACGACTCCATAGAACGAACACTACCACCAAAATATGAGCGAGCTAAGATATAAAGAAATGTATGAATATATTAGAGATCGTATCGAATTCTTTAAACGTCTTTTGGAAGGACTGAGTTTTTTTGTAACAGGAAGAATGGCCTAGAACACGCTGATACAGTCCATAGCAACCTTTGGAAATGAGGCATCAGACAGCAGTCCCGTAATTATCATTATCACATTATTATTATTATCATTGGAAAGAAGAAGCAGAACGCTGAAATCTGATAAATCATCTTAGAATCCTATTAGGAGAGCTAAGAGTCCCGAATGAAATAGTCTTATAATACGGGAAGCCAGTATATTGGTAGTTTCTTCCTTGTGTCAGACAAGCACGTCTGCAGGCATTTACTGGTCCGCTGGTACAGTGGTTAGTGTCGTGGCATGCCACTCAGATGTCGCGGGTTTGCGTCTCCCCCAGGCCGATGAAAAATCACTGGTTCTGTATCATGATCAGTTACTTCCGCAGTGTGCGGTTCTGCGGTGGGAAGTTGAAACCAACATTCTTTGGAAGCTTGAATTTCAAGTCAATGGCCCCTTTGGTGTACTTGTTCCATGTGATTAGGTTTCATCTACTAAAATAATAATAATAATAATAATAATAATAATAATAATAATAATAATAATAATAATAATAATAATAATAATAATAATAATAATCTAATCGCAAAAGGATGACACGAATAAGGGAAAACTATTACTTAATCAGTTACGACTGCAACAAGGATATTTGGTCAGTTTTATTCACAAATCTGCTTCATTTACTCTCGTCTGTTGGTCGTAATTGTTTCTTACGTGTTGCTAATTTGTGTTAATGTCAGGCTATTTTTTTACAATTATCTACCCAAATTTGTGATGTGAAGTTGGTATAGCTATGTACAGGAAACGCAAAAGCTTTTTGAAATTGCAATTTTTACTTCGTGCTTATTTCATACAGATTTCCAACAACAACTAGTTTACATTTAGCCCTGAGAAAAGCTAAAATAATCAATAAATCAATGAGATAATAAGATGATAAACAGACTAATTAGTTACAGAATTAAAATAACCGATAATTACAAATACGTCGAAATTCGAAATTTGATAACGAAGTTAAATTTGGATCTAACCTGTAAGTATTTGTATTCTGTTTATTCTAATGTAATGTAATGTAGAATTTAGGCCAAAGGCCTAGCACTGAGACCTATGAGGTCATTCAGAGCTGAAAAGGAAATCGCCAATAAAAAGGTTGAAAGGTGTAACAGGAGGAAAACCTCAAAGCAGTCGCACTGTGAAACAATTGTGAGGAGAAGTGGACAGCAAGGTGGAAGAAAGATAATATGAATGGAGGTACAGTAAAAGGAATGAAAAGGGTTGCAGCAAGGGGCCGAAGGGACGCCGCAAAGAACCTCAAGTAATGCCTACAGCGCACCGCGTGAGGTGCACTGATGTCACTATACCTCCCTACGGGATCTTTTATCCCTTGGGATTTTGTACAATTAGAACCTCGAAAGTTCAAGCGAAGATGCGATGCATCACTATCCTAAAATAATTCACCTTGTATTTTACTAATTCATTTATGTTTTATCTATTCATCTACTAGTTTATTAATTTATCTTTTCTAATAACTCATTTTTTGCAGGATTTCGTTTTATCTTCTGTAACTTCTTCCAAATGAACGCCGTATTCTTTGGAAGCTTGAATTTCAAGACAGTGGCCTCCTGTGGGGTTGCTCCACATAAATAGGGGTTGATCTTCTGAATAATAATAATAATAATAATAATAATAATAATAATAATAATAATAATAATAATAATAATAATAATAATAATGAAACAAGACTCTGTAACGAGGCTATAATATCGAGAATTAAAAGCCACAGGCAAATGGAGTAATATCTGAAAGTCTCTTCTATTCGTTTTTAACTTTGAATAATAATAATAATAATAATAATAATAATAATAATAATAATAATAATAATAATAATAAAACACTGGAAATGCTCCTGAAAGGAATACATTTGCTAAAGAAAAAAATTCCGTCATAAAATACAATTAAGAAATGTCTCCCTTCCCAAGGCTAGGGAGAAACACCCGCTTCTTGATACACTCACGAGACGAACTTAATTATCCGAGTGTTCTGTTCTGCTGCAGACATTCAGTTATGAAATCAAAACAGAGGTGCATTCATTTGGAGGAGGGCGGGGGTGGTGGGGGGAGGGGAGGGGGTGGGTGTTGGGCAAAAGGGGGAAGGGAGGGGGCAAATATTGCATGGGATTAACCTCTGGTTTTAGGGTCAGACAGTTTTAATTCAGATGGAGAATGTAATTATTGTTTTACCAGTTCCTCGGACAAAGGACTTTCGTCACACACACACACACACACACACATACACATATATATATATGTATATATATATATATATATATATATATATATATATATATATATATATATATATATATATATATATATATATATATATATTGTTTTGAGAGACTGAGTGTGTTTGTTCGTATGTTGCTGGTGCTTTTAAGTAATTTTTTTATCTGCCTCCGGGGATGCTGAATATATTCCAACTAACAGAAGAGTGTGAGGACCCAGACCTATTATTTCGTCGACTTATGCAAAGTAAACTGTGACGAGAGGGTAAAAAAAGAAAATCCCATGGATATGATGAAAAAGAAAATCCCATGGATATAATGAAAAAGAAAATCCCATGGATATAATGAAAAAGAAAATCCCATGGATATAATGAAAAAGAAAATCCCATGGATATAATGAAAAAGAAAATCCCATGGATATAATGAAAAAGAAAATCCCATGGATATAATGAAAAAGAAAATCCCATGGAATATAAAAAAAATAAAATCCCATGGATATAATGAAAAAGAAAATCCCATGGATATAATGAAAAAGAAAATCCCATGGATATAATGAAAAAGAAAATCCCATGGATATAACCGAAAAAAATTCCATGGATTTAATAAAAAAGAAAATCCCATGGATTTAATAAAAAAGAAAATCCCATGGATATAACAGAAAAAAATTCAATGGATTTAATGAAAAAGGAAATCCCATGGATATAATAAATAAGAAAATCCCATGGATGTAATAAAAAGAAAATCCCATGGATATAATAAATAAGAAAATCTCATGGATATAATAAATAAGAAAATCCCTTGTGAACAATAAATAAGAAAATCCCATGGACATAATAAACGAAAAAATCCCATACATATAATAAAAAAAAATCCTACGGACATAATAAACGAAAAAATCCCATAGATGTAATAAAAAGAAAATCTCATGGATACAATCGACAAGAAAATTCGATGGATATAATAAAAAAAAATTCCCACGGATATAATATTAATCTAATTTTGTGCAAAAACATCTCCTATCTGCTGCCTTTCCAACGAAATTCTTCATTGACAATTACAACCACAATAAGAATGATCTGATTACAGGATCCTACAAAATTCTCACGCACTGAAACCCTCTCAAACACGCACAAGCACAAGCACACACATGTGCACAAACATCTGTTAAAACGCCAGATCTAAAATAATAACACAAACAGCAAGACAACGCGGCTTCAGATATTCCGCAAAGCAATTTTCCGATCGAATTCCTTCACTTGATTCAAATTTGCATCTAACCCCAAGTATCACTGTAGCCTCACCAACCCACGTACAAAGTCATGTTACCCAGTTCAAACTCTTAAGGCGCAAATGGGACCGAAATCGGATGACCGCGAGATAATTCAGCTTCGCAATTCGATTTCATTTTTGCAATGCTTCGGCCATTTATCAAACGGTGTTGATTCTTAGAGCAACGTTGAGTCATTGAACAGTAATGAGTCCTTGGACAAAAATGGGTCCTACGGCAACATTGAGTCCTTGGACAGTAATGAGTCATTGGACAAAAATGGGTCCTAGAGCAACATTGAGTCCTTGAACAGTAGTGAGTCCTTGAACAAAATTGGGTCCTCAGTAATGAGTCCTTGAACAAAAATGGGTCCTACAACAACATTGAGTCCTTGGACAGTAATGAGTCCTTGAACAAAATTGGTCCTCAGTAATGAGTCCTTGAACAAAAATGGGTCCTACAACAACATTGAGTCCCTGAACAGTAGTGAGTCCTTGAACAAAATTGGTCCTCAGTAATGAGTCCTTGAACAAAAATGGGTCCTACAACAACATTGAGTCCCTGAACAGTAATGTCCTTGAACAAAAATGGGTCCTACAACAGCATCGAGTCCTTGAACAGTAGTGAGCCCTTGAACAAAAATGGGTCCTACAACGACAATGAGTTCTTGAACAGTAATGAGTCCTTGAACAAAAAGGGTCATACAACATTGAGTCTTGAACAGTAATGAGTCCTTGAACAAAAAGGGTCATACAACATTGAGTCTTGAACAGTAATGAGTCCTTGAACAAAAATGGGTCCCACAACAACACTGAGTCCTTGAACATTAATGAGTCCTTGAACAAAAATGGGTCCTATAACAACACTGAGTCCTTGTACAACAGTGAGCCCTTTGAACAGCAGTGAGTCCTTCAACATCACTGAGTCACTGAACGACAATGAGTCCTACAACAACAGTGATTCCCATAACAAAAATGAGTCCTTAAAGAACAATGATTCCTAGAACAACCATGAGTCCTTGAACAACAATAACTACTAGAACACTGATTTCTAGAGCAACAACAGTTCTTAGAATAACAATGAATCCTAGAACAACAATGAGTCCTTGAACAACAATGAGTCCTAGAACAACAATGAGTCCTTGAACAACAATGAGTCCTAGAACAACAATGATTCCTAAAATAAAATGGGTCCAAGAACAACAATATGTCCTTGGATAGATGATTTATTGAACAACAATGATTCATAAGACAAAAATTAGTTCTTGAACAACAGTGAGTCCTACGGAGTTCCCGCTTTGTAATCCAACTTCATTTCAAAGGTTATCCACATAACCCATGGGAGACAGTCTAGGAATTATTGTTATTCTAGGAATTATTGTTGTTAAAGGACTTAATGTTATTCTAGGAATCACTGTTGTTCGAGGACTGAATGTTATTCTAGGAATCATTGGTTTCCAAGGACTGAATGTTATTCTAGGAATCATTGTTGTTCAAGGACTGAATGTTATTCTACGAATCATTGTTGTTCAAGGACTTAATGTTATTCTAGGAATCACTGTTGTTCAGGAACTTAATGTTATTCCTCGAATCACTGTTATTCAAGGAATTAATGTTATTCTACGAATCACTGTTGTTCAAGGACTGAATGTTATTCTAGGAATCATTGTTATTCAAGGACTGAATGTTATTCTAGGAATCACTGTTGTCCAACGACTGAATGTTATTCTAGGAATTATTGTTGTTCAAGGACTGAATGGCGTACAAATATAAATAAATAAATAAATACATTAGAATGATTCCCAGATTTTAACAAAAGAGTAACATAGAAAAAAGGAAAGCACTTTCCTAAATAGTCATGCCTTTTTTTCAGAGCAAAAGAAAAATGAGACAGGGCATGAATGGAAACCTTTTGTCATTTCGACTGCGCCAGTTTATATAACAGCTTCTTTTGAAATAAGAGCAATTTCATTTCCTATCCGCGCCGTTTACTTCCCTCCTTGATGGATGTAACCCTGTGCCCTCAGAACTTACGCTATATATATATACAGTATATATAAGTGTATATATATATATATATATATATATATATATATATATATATATATATATATATATATATATATATATATATATATATATATATATATATATATATATATATATATATATCTGTAACAATATATACATAGAAATGACAACATAACAGTTACTGCAACTTTCATACTTTTTTGCTAAATCGTGGATGACCACCGTGTGTGGAAAACTTCCATTACGTAAGCTACTTCATATACCTTCAGCTAATCAGCAGCACGTCTAAACCCCCTACACAGATTGTACCATTCACTCACACTTCCTGAATAACAAGGCCCTTATTAAATTCCGCACTCACGCCATCTATCAATCATTGTTTCTCGGCATTACTCTCTTCCTCACTTTTAAAACTTCCGGATTATACAATCTGTTCACCCACCTATCATCCTCCATTCTTCCCACATGACCAGACTATCTCAAGACGACCCTGACTAATCTTTTAACCTACTTAACTTTTTTTTTTTTTACTTTTACGTATTTCTTCTTATCCATCTCCTTGCATTTTTCTTACGCAACAGTTCATCCCACCAGCTCTAACTTTTTTTTTTATTTGTGTTCAATATACAAACTTCATCTCTCCTCAACACTAAAGGAAAAACTCTTCTATTAATCACTACGGTCCATTCTCCGAAACAAAACTCGGCATATCTGAGGAGTAGAGTTTTAACGATCAAAGATTAGTTTAACCACACTATCAGAACCCGCAACTATTTCAAGCTGGTGAGAAAGCTTTGGGAAGGCTTTGGGTACATCGGTAAAAATGGCGTGAATGTATTTTTAGGATCTGACATCACAGGAATCAACTTCATATTGCTTATGTGACAGCATTCATTATCAGTGAATACGCTTTAAAAATATTTACGAGTTAATAATAATACATTGATTATTTTTTGTATCTTCAGTCTTTTATATATGCAAAACATGCATTATATATATATATATATATATATATATATATATATATATATATATATATATATATATATATATATATAATCTGTATATATATACATACATATATATATGTATGTATTGTGTGTTGATTATTTCTATCACATTCACTCATAAAGAATAATTCGAATGAAACGCTGCCAATTGGGTCACTGCTGAGTCGGGAAGTTGGGGAAAACAAGCTGGTATGCAAGCAGTTAGCCTGCCCAGGTAAAGCTATAGGCACAGTGGCACTCAGGTTCCAACTTCTTTCATGACTTGTGTGGCTTGGTTGGCAGGTCTCGTCTTTCAATTGAAGGACCTGAGTTCGATCCTGATGCGAGTCAGAAATTATATATATATATATATATATATATATATATATATATATATATATATATATATATATATATATATATATATATATATATATATATATATGTATGTGTGTGTGTGTGTGTGTGTGTGTGTGTGTGAAAACCCCTGTTCGTTCTTAACTCTGCTACAAATTTAATAAATTAAATGGTTCCCAATTCCACAAATATCCAGATTTATGTGAACAACATTATAAGATACAATACCTTTACTCCCTTTATTGCACTAAACATTCATCCTTATAATTTACAAAAACGATAAAGGACGCAGCAAGTTAATAACGACGATGCAGAACACTTAAACCAAAACCTATCACTAACGCGAATTTTCAAGAAACAAAACAACAACAGAACAAACAACACCAACAACTGCATTGTGAAAATACCCAGGAGCGAAGAACAACAAAGATCAGGGGAGCCTGCTCCCTCCTGCTCTAACAATGACAGTGGAATTCGCGACCTTAACCTGAATGTAAATGATATAGCCGGTGGCGGCAGAAGTAGCTCCTTGCTCCTTTTGCTGCTTAGCATTCTTCTTCTTCTTCTGAGAGAGAGAGAGAGAGAGAGAGAGAGGAGGAACGAAGGTTGAGGATCATATTCGCATGCAGTGCTTCAGCAGTTCAGAACAGTAAGTACAGGGAGAGGAGAGAAGGTTTTCAATAATTAGAGTGATGTAAAATTATAATGTATTGTAGGGAAGGAAAGGGAGATCATTAATAATCAGAGTAATGTAATAAACAAAGAAATAAAATGATGAAACAGAGAAAAAATCAAATCATTCCACTTGATCAAAAGTAAAGTATATAGGGAAGGAAATGAAGGCTATCAATAATCAAATTACTATGCAAAAACATATATAAACAAATAAAGAAACAAAATCATAAAACTACGGTAAATATTCAATCATTTCTCACCATCAAAAGTAGTAATATAAAAATAAGGAAAAACTCCAAAGCATAAATACCAGATGAGTAAACAAATAAATTCATAGAACAATAAAAATCCGATGATTCCTCATCAGAGAAAACGTAAATATGTAGACGAAAAGATCTATTCACATTCTCAAACATCAAGACTAATACGAGACGTATGAATAAATAAACAAATGAAATTATAAAACATATGGACAATCAGATGATTCCTCGTCAAAAGCAAAGCAAAAACAAATAGATAAAACAAAAGCAAATAGGAGTATAGAACAAATTAACAGTCCAACAGTCGCCCCATCAAAAACAGAGCAAAAATAAATCAAACTAAATCCCTTCGCTTACCCAAACACCAAAACACGCACACCAGACGAAAAGTGACGCAAAAGCGCTTGCCGAGTCATCCACTAATCCCCCCAAGAACTAACTCGAAAGCATCATTCTGCCGCGAAAAAAAAAAAAAATCCCGCACTTGCACAAACTCGCTTATTTTGTTTGGAAACATTCGGTCACGAGAAAAAAAATGCTAGACCGAAGGCCGCGCCTGCTGCGCTTTTGGCGCTTAAAACGCCAAATATGAGGGTCGCTATTGGCGCACGTGCAGACGCTGATAGCGGAGATGAGTCTGAATTAAAAATACGACGACAAGCAAAACAGCTGCGACAATAATAAATCTTGGAGGCAGCAGGACACAAAAGCAGTGATGAGTACGAAGATTAGCACCAACACGGACGACTTGACCAATACAAGGGCAAAAATTTCAATGCGGTAACTGATTCGTTTGTTTTTTTTTTGCCTGCTATTGCTAATATTAGCGCTTCTGAAAGACCTGCTACTGCTGATACCGCTCCTAGTAGTTTCTGCCTACCAATGCTGCACCTTCTACTTTTCCCTTTGCAACTACTATTAATATTACTGCTGCAGGAACAGTAATATTAATAGTAGTTGCAAAGGGAAAAGTAGAAAGAGTAGCACTTATGCGCTGAACTACTCTGAGCAGTATCAGCTGTCAGAAAGCATTTTTCAGAAACGCAAAAATGTTAGCGGTAGCAGTTTATTATTATTATTATTATTATTATTAAAAAAATCTATTGCGCCATTAAGAGTTTATTATTATTATTATTATTATTATTATTATTATTATTATTCAGAAGACGAACCCTATTCATATGGAACAAGCCCGCAGGGCTACTGACTTGAAATTCAAGCTTCCAAAGAATATGGCGTTCATAGCTGACATTAAATTCCTACCTTGAAATAATCCTATATGCTGGTGGATTTTCTAAGATTTCAGATACTTCACAAAACTAGGAAGCAATTACAAAATAATAACAGAAAAAAGATGAAAGTTTTTTGGTTAAGGAACTGAGATGTCGACTATCCCACTTATGAACGATTTCTGAACCCGTAACTTTTTCCTAGAAGACAATCGTCTAAATTTCTCATTTTATTCAGTTTAAACCCGTTTGCACCCACTCATCCAACCTCTCTAGTTATTATGAATGAAATAATTATTTATATTTTTGCAACCTTGATTCAAATAAGTTTTATTTTCTTAAAATATAAGCAGAAGTAATGTAATGATAATAATTTCCTTAAATTTTTTCCATCAACCATTTTCTTAGTCTCCTATTTTCGACTACAATCCATATGCTATTTTTTTCTTTAGATTTCATTCAAATTTACTGTCCTTGTATATAAGTATATATATATATATATATATATATATATATATATATATATATATATATATATATATATATATATATATATATATATATATATATATATATATATATCGGGGGGGCTCTCAGAGGTAACTTTTTCTTGACTGACAGGTGTCACAGTACCGTGGGACTCCCGAGTGGAGATATCAGGATTACTGATCTCCAGGAGTTTTTGTGGGATGTTGTGGTTTGGAGGGTGTTACGCAATGAAGCTACCATTTCAACCCTTTCTCTCTTCTTAATTAATTAACTTATTGCATTGTATCCTTTAAGTCGTTTTCAGTAATGGGGATTTATTTAATCTTTTTATGATTCAGTGGCTTTTTTTTCTCTTATCTCAAATTTAGCTGTTTATTTCATTCTACTCTACTCAACTAACTTTATCCATAACTCCTTTTTCTCTTCTGGCTGTCCAGCTTCTCAAACACCCCTTTACACTTTCTTAAGCCCTGAATGACTGCAAGAGCCCCAGTGCTTGGCTTTATGGTCAAATTTTCATACACCATAAGTCAAATCTATCTATAACTTCGATTGGATCGACACTTCTAAAAAAAAAAAACACACATACGCACACACACATTAAGCAAATTACTTCTTTTCCACAATTCTTTCCTTGACATTAAAATCACTACGAGCAATTTACATCACTGCAATCCATCAAACGTCTCTTACAGTGAACATACGAGCACGAGCAAATATACTGGGAACTCGTGACTCAGTAAATAAAGTACGAGTTCTTAAAATGACTTTTAACAAGACGTGGAAAAGACGAAATATAGTCAAAACCATCGTTCAATTCTCTTCCAGACGTCAGGCGAAACTGCATCGTGAAAAGAAGCCATTAATCGTTTTGATGTCTTTTGATGGCTACAAAGGAGGCTTGATGGGATAAATTGATTTAGTGCCTCGTCATACTCGACAGGGAGAATGCGCAGAATATACACAGAAATTATTAGGAAAATACAAGAAAAAGGAGTTACAGTGGTCAGTAACAACTCGAAAATACAGACTTGAGTTCGTTAACAGATGTCAAGTTCTCTAGGAATTACAACAAGATTAACAAAACGAGATACAAATGTCTTTCTCTGTTTTTTTTAACTATAATTTTTTTGGTTTAGTTTTTATGGAGGCAGTCTTTTACTCTCGCTCTGTAAAATATTTCTAAGCAAACACCTGCTCGCTTCACGGAAGCGATTAAAAATAACAGAATAAACCAGTTCTTACCAATAAACGTCTACGAAATGAACAAAAGATATCCTAGAGACAAACGAAACTCAACAAACGACAGCAAACAAAGACTCGCCAGGCAACAGATCGGCGACCCGCGATCAAATAGACCTAGATTGGCGACTGTCAACCCCGCAGCAGCGTTATGGCCCGAAATGACAAAATAAACCTCCCACGCGGGACGACCCTCCGACAAGCGGCACTTATATCATCATAACCTCTCGTCAAAAAGGCCGCGTGACATCATTTCTAGGGTGCTAAACTCGCTCGCGTCGTTGGAAGGCTCAAGGGCATGGCGCAAGGCGTGGGACATTGGGAATGGACAGTGGTAAGTGGAATGGAACGGGACGTAGGACTTGGAACGAGTATGAGACATAGGACGTGGAACGGGTATGGGATATAGGACGTGGAACGAGTATGGGACGTAGGACGTGGAACGGGTATGGGACATAGGACGTGGAACTGGTATGGGATATAGGACGTGGAACGGGTATGGGACATAGAAAAGGAACAGGTATGAGACATAGGACGTGGAACGGGTATGGGATATAGGACGTGGAACGGGGTATGGGACATAGGACATGGAACGGGTATGGGATATAGGACATGGAACGAGTATGGGACATAGGACGTGAAACGGTTATGGGACATAGAAAAGGAACAGGTATGGGATTATAGGACGTGGAACGGGTATGGGAAACAGCACCTGGAACGAGTATGGGACATAGGACGTGGAACTGGTATGGGATATAGGACGTGGAACTGGTATGGGATATAGGACATGGAACGGGTATGGGACATAGAAAAGGAACAGGTATGAGACATAGGACGTGGAATGGGTATGGGATATAGGACGTGGAACGGGTATGGGATATAGGACGTGGAACGGGTATGGGACATAGGACATGGAACGGTATGGGATATAGGACATGGAACAGTATGGGACATAGGACGTGAAAGTTATGGGACATAGAAAAGGAACAGGTATGGGATTATAGGACGTGGAACGAGTATGGGAAATAGCACCGTGGAACGCAGTATGGGACATAGAACGTGGAACGGGTATGGGACATAAGACATGGAACGGGTATGGGACACAGAACGTGGAACAGGTATGGAATATAGGACGTGGAACGGGCATGGAACAGGTATGGGACACGGAATAGAAACGGGTATAGGACATAGGACATAGAATGGGTATGGACATAGGACGTGGAACTGGTATGGGATATAGGACGTGGAACGGGTATGGGACATAGAAAAGGAACAGGTATGAGACATAGGACGTGGAACGGGTATGGAATATAGGACGTGGAACGGGGTATGGGACATAGGATGTGGAACGGGTATGGGATATAGGACATGGAACGAGTATGGGACATAGGACGTGGAAATGGTTATGGGACATAGAAAAGGAACAGGTATGGGATTATAGGACGTGGAACGGGTATGGGAAACAGCACCTGGAACGAGTATGGGACATAGGACGTGGAACGAGTATGGGAAATAGCACGTGGAACGAGTATGGGACATAGAACGTGGAACGGGTATGGGACATAAGACATGGAACGGGTATGGGACACAGAACGTGCAACAGGTATGGAATATAGGACGTGGAACGGGCATGGAACAGGTATGGGACACGGAATAGA
Source organism: Macrobrachium rosenbergii (assembly GCF_040412425.1). Classification (NCBI taxonomy): domain Eukaryota; kingdom Metazoa; phylum Arthropoda; class Malacostraca; order Decapoda; family Palaemonidae; genus Macrobrachium; species Macrobrachium rosenbergii. The sequence continues at coordinate 13,299,817 of NC_089780.1, forward strand.
AACGGGTATAGGACATAGGACATAGAATGGGTATGGGACGTAGGACGTGGAACGGGTATACGGGATATAGGTCATGGAACAGGCATGCGACATAGGACAAGGAACGGTAAGAGACAGGGGACATGTAATGGGTGGGGAACATAGGGCAAAGATCAGGTAAGGGACATAAGACATGGATTAGATATGGGACATAAGACATGGATTAGATAGAGGACATAAGACATGGATTAGATAGAGGACATAAGACATGGATTAGATATGGGACATAAGACATGGATTAGATAGAGGACATAAGACATGGAATAGATAGAGGACATAAGACATGGATTAGATAGAGGACATAAGACAT
>NC_089780.1:13305165-13435165 GCF_040412425.1 Macrobrachium rosenbergii
TATGTTTGTTTATGAACGAGCTCAGACGGTTTTATATATATATATATATAGTATATGTGTATATATATATATATATATATATATATATATATATATATATATATATATATATATATATATATATATATATATATATATATATAGGCTATATATACATATATAATATATATACATATATATAATATATTTATATATATAATATATATACATACACACACACACACACACACACACATATATATATATATATATATATATATATATATATATATATATATATATATATATATATATATATATATATATATATATATATATATATATATATATATACTGTATGTATCTATGTACATATACATATAATATTTTCCGTAACTCTCGTATACGAGAACCTGATATTCCCAGAGGCAATATTCGTAGAATACTCTCCATGGAAATGCACGGACGATCTCCCTCTCCACGTCATCCTGAATCGAATTCCTACATGACCATTAGACATAAGGCGGTGAGAGAAGGAACGCACGACGCTGAGAATTCCATGAGACAAATATTAACAAATGTTTGTAAAAGTTCAAGAAAGTACTTTCCATTAAGCTAACGTAGCGAGGATGGATTGATTTCGGATGCAGTAGGAAAAACTGTCTCCGATTCCGACAGGTACGAATGAATGCAAGTCCTCTGGTTCTTGAATGCATTTTTGTTTATTCTGAATGCAAGAGTCAGTGTTCATTCGATTTCCAAGCCAGAGAACGTATCCCAAAAAAGTGAAGAACGTCAAGAAACGTTAAATTGGTCGCAAAATCGGAGATTCAAGTTCCAGACAGCGAACTGCCCCGTGAAGAAGATACGCATACTAGCGGATCCAGGGCGTGTGGGGGGGGGCTACCTGGGCACGTGCCCCCCCCATGAAAAATAATGATAAAATAATAATATTAAAGATTTAGATAATAATAATAACATAAATAAGAAATATAAAAATGGGAAATATAAAAATGGGAAATAATGATATAAAATCGATTAAAGAAATAATATATATATATATATATATATATATATATATATATATATATATATATATATATATATATATATATATATATATATATATATATATATATATATATATATATATATATATATATATATATATATATATATATAAAATTTGGTGGCCCCCATGAAATTTTTCTCGATCCGCTAGTGGATACGCACATAAGAAAAAGATAATTAATATGAAAATAGCTAAAGGAGACATAGAACCGCCAGAAGAACTGACTATATCACAAACCCACAGCTTAAAAAACCCAACAACTGCCCGGCTCGGTGAGCTAAAGGTTGAATTGCAACGTGGAAAGGAATACAAACCAGAAGAAAAAAAAATCTTCCATTGCACAGCTCACATGACAATCAACATCTCTCCCATTGCATCTCCACAGGACACCTTTTGAAACCGAGACAGTGACAAAATGACTATTGCAACAGCAAGCCTGCACTGTCTCTTAGTGGATCCTGGTTGAATGTAACAACAACAACATGCCCATACAACGGCCGAATGTACCGTCAGTGAAAAGGACCCAGGAGTTGAGGCCGCGGGTGTTTAGGGTACAAGGCTATGGTGCAATTGCCAGAATCGCTGGTATATGGCTGCTATCAATCATGAAATTCCCTACCTTGTGTTTCTCTTCCAAGTAACGTGTCTATCGTCTCATTCTGAGTTATGGACCTAATTTGTTTCGTTGTACATTTATTTTTCTTTATGTTTCGGCCAGAAAGAGCATTGGATTAACCATCTGGGTTAACCATTCTCCTGGCTTACCCTCACCCAATGTATATTTTCGAGCATTGCAAAGACTAATACCTACAAAAACACTATCTTTCCCATGACCGGATAAATAGGGAGGGTTGGAGTCAAGAAGGGCATTCGTCCATAAAACCTCTCCCAAAACAAATTATGAAATGGGCTGTTCAAACTGGGTTAGAAACGCCTGGAAATAGCTCAGTAAAAACAGCGACCCCGACTCGGGATTAAGCTTAGAAAAAGAAGATGGGAAACCTTCTCTCACTGTGATTAGCAAACAGTATTTGTTGCAACACTTGTTACTTAGAAATACAAGCGACGGCATTTTCAATGAAATGAAATTTTCTTGTTTGTGTAATAGAAAACCTTAACAAATTAAAACAACAATCTTAACTCTGACTAATATAACTTAGTCTAAAAAGTTTTCCTTTTACATTTAGAACCATACAACACACTTTTCAGTTGAATTAAATTCTGTTTTATTCATTATAATATCTATAACATCTCGGTATCTTCAACTGCCTTTGTTTTTGAGTTGAACTGAATTGAATGTAGAATTTAGGCCAAAGGCCAAGCACTGGGATCAATGAGATCATTCAGCGCTGAAACGGAAATTGACAGTAAAAGTCTGAAAGGTGTAACAGGAGGAAAACCTCAAAGCAGTTGTCCTATGAATCAATTGTTAGGAGAGGGTTGAGAAAAGTAAGATGGAAGACAAGAGAACATGAAAGGAGGTCCAGTAAAAGGAACGAAACGCGTTGCAGCTAGGGGGCCATAAAGCACGCTGCAAAGAACCATAAGTAATCCTACAGTGCACCACATGAGCTGCACTGACGGCACTACCATTCATTCAAACTCAACGGAACTGAGTTAACCTTAAAAGCCTTCTTTATCAATTAGCGAAGGCTACCCAGACTTCACCGAACGGTAATTTATTTGACATCTGGATGTCTAAGAAGTCGCAGTGACGTCTCGCCAGTGATCGGTAAATGTCATGCGTCTTTCTTCTCAGAATCATTTTAGGTTGGGCAGACAAATGGATGTCTGTCAGTTCGCAGATTGTGTCGCTGTACACCAGTTATTATTATTATTATTATTATTATTATTATTATTATTAAATTACGGAAATCCTCACTGATGTAAGTGCAAATATCTCTAAATTATATATATATATCTATATATTATATATATATATATATATATATATATATATATATATATATATATATATATATATATATATATATATATATATATATATATATATACAAAAAGGTCGATTATTTTCACAATTTTAGTGACTCATGATTATTATTATTATTTATTATTATTATTATTATTATTATTATTATTATTATTATTATTATTATTACTGACGAGACAAAGTGGCTTTAGAATAAAGTTCTATAAGAACATAAGAGTTTAACTGTAACTGAACATGAAAAAGTCAACATCAAACAACCACCACTTCCAACGACATACTATCCAGGCTTCCTACTGACCGGGGAAAACTCGTATTTTACTTAAACGAAGAATAGGAAAAGACTCCGTTGAACGAGCCACCTTCCGAGAACGGACGACAGCGGGACACGAACCAAAAAAAAAAAAAGAAGAGACGCAAGAAGCGAAGAAGAAGAGCTGGAAGACCTTTTAAAACTAATCCAGTTCTGCGAAGTGTGATCTAAACCAGTTCAGCGTACGTGACTGAGAAGAAAGTCCAAAGGTTGCGGTGTTGGTGGAGAGAGATGGCCGAAAGTCCTATACTGGAACCTCAGTCTTATTTTCGCGTATACACGCAATTAGAACGGCATTCAGTAATTCCCTCTCCAGAAAAATCACTTATTTTCACGTCCATGCAATTAGAAGGGCATTCACTAAATCGCTCTCCAGGAAAATCACTTATTTTCACGTACATGCAATTAGGAGGGCATTCACTAAATCGCTCTCCAGAAAAATCACTTATTTTCACGTCCATGCAATTAGGAGGGCATTCACTAAATCGCTCTCCAGAAAAATCACTTATTTTCACGTCCATGCAATTAGGAGGGCATTCACTAAATCGCTCTGCAGAAAAATCACTTATTTTCACGTCCATGCAATTAGGAGGGCATTCACTAAATCGCTCTGCAGAAAAATCACTACATGCAATTAGGATTTCACGTCCATGCAATTAGGAGGGCATTCACTAAATCGCTCTCCAGGAAAATCACTTATTTTCACGTACATGCAATTAGAAGGGCATTCACTAAATGGCTCTCCAGAAAAATCACTTATTTTCACTTCCATGCAATTAGAAGGGCATTCACTAAATGGCTCACAAGAAAAATCACTTATTTTCACGTACATGCAATTAGGAGGGCATTCACTAAATCACTCTGCAGAAAAATCACTTATTTTCACGTACATGCAATTAGAAAGGCATTCACTAAATCGCTCTCTAGAAAATCAACTTATTTTCACGTACACTCAATTAGAAGGGCATCCACTAAATCACTCTCCAGAAAAATCACTTATTTTCACGTCCAAGCAATTAGAAAGGCAGCCACTAAATCGCTCTGCATATACCTTGTAAAGTCCCAGGATGACAAAAATTAACAACAAGAATATTGCACCTACTTGAAAGTCTCAATAAATTAGGACTAAGCAAACACAATCTAAACAGAAGGTGACCGAATTTGACCAGGTTAAGAAGTGTACCAGAACATTGCTTACCTTAGGAAGAGGAAATTTGGCATTTGCACCTAACGACATTTCTTCACCAACAAAAACTGCAAGGAGAAACAGATATATAAGTAAGTAACTAAAATAAATAAATAAAGAAATAAATAGATAAATAAATAAATAAATAAATAAATAAATAAATAAATAAATAAATAAATAAATATATAAATCAATAGATAAATATGAAAAATTTAAAAATACAAATAAATAAACATAACTTTAAAAATAAGCAAATAGATACATAAAAACGAATAAAAATAAAATAAAGATAAATAATAAATATATGAATGATAAAAACATAACTGACACGATACACTTCGATATATGCGGGGAGTCTTTTGAGACTCGTTGCATATATTTAAAAAAAAAATATATACACTTGCACCTAATTTGAACTTCGGAAAGTCATTACATAATTTGGTGACTTCAACCCGTACACGACCAGACTGAAACATAATGCAATACTGCAATTTTACAAACATTCGTGATCGGCGACCTGGAACAACCCATTAACGTCAGTCTACAGTCTGGAGGAATTGGCAGTTTCTGCGGCTTTGCAGAGGAATAAGGTGTTCTAAGCCTTGCAGCTTAGACTGTGTATCTTTTTTAGGGCCATATCCCACCTAATCACCTGTCTAAAATCCTGATGCCCCTTGTCACTAGCGGATCGAGGGGGGACCACCTGGGCACGTGCCCCTTCCATGACAAATAATGGCAAAATAATAATATTGAAGATTTAGATAATAATAACATAACTGAGAGATATAAAAATGGGAAAAATAAAAAATCTGTTATAGAAATATTTTGAGAAAAATTAATAATAACAATATTAATAACAATAATCTTAACGATTATTCGGTATTTCCTGACAGAACAGGCGATTGCTGTCCATGCCATAATTTCTACTTAAGTAGTATATACATATATATACTGTATATATGCATATATGTGTGTGTGTGTATGTCTAACATGAAATTTGGTGGTACCCTTGGAATTTTTCTGGATCCGCTAATGCCCCCTATGGTGATATATAATTCTTATTATTCCAAAAGTGGACTCCTCTTCACGGGAGGAAGAATAAAAGGCCATTAATTTGGTTCAAACATTCTCAAATTGCCCCCTTAAAAATAAAATTACCCACCGTTGGGAGCCACTGCTGTACTGAATTGACTGAATTGACTATCGAACTTATGCCCAAAACCAAGCACTGGGACCTATGAGGTCATTCAGCGCTGAAACGGAAATTGACACTAAAAGGCTTTAAATGTGTAACAGGAGGAAAACCTCAAAGCAGTTGCACTATGAATCAATTGTTAGGAGAGGGTGGAAATTAGATGGAAGAAAGAGAATATGAAAGAAGGTACAGTAAAAGGAACGAAAGGGGTTGCAGCTAGGCATGCTGCAAAGAACCTCAAGTAATGACTACAGTGCACCGCAGGACCCAAGTTGGGAACCACTGCTTTATACAGAGGACAAACTAAACAATCTTAGCTCGAGCTCTACTGGTTCCAGAGAATACATCGAATCACTTGACTCATGGCTTAATCTCATAAGCTGATATCTATATTAATGATATAGGTCTATTTATTCCATACCATAACTCTGACCATGATTCTATTGGAGTCTGATTATGACAGGAAAGTTGCGAGAGGTTTCTCACGTGTCAGTATAACAAAAGACACTTTCATGTCGAATATATCACAATGTAAAATATAAGTCAAGGATCATTTTAATGCAATGTTCTTGAGAATCTTGGCATCGACCTGTATGCATCCAGATTGAAATATACGAGTCTGCAAAATGCACTCAAGGTCTGTTCGGCCTAAAATGCATACTGGCTCCGTGACTGTCCATCCTAATGTTACACTAGAATTTCACTTATATGAGAAGGGATTGTCTAGAATTTTCTTCAATAAAATCTTTTTATTGCATGCATTTTCTTACATCAAGGTTTAAAATCATCGAGTTACGTAGATATATACAGTATGTTTTGTCAAAATTACATGAGCTTCTCCATTTCTTGCAAAAATGACTCAGTAGCGGGTTCTTTCAACAATTCTTAGATATTCTTGAGATGAATTACTATCTGTGGACATGAATTTCAGCAACTTCGCAAGGAGAATGATTGAGAAAAAAAGTATTAATTATGAAATGAGAAAAAAGTTACTTGCATACCGTTTCCTCATCAACGATTGATCTTACAAACTTTTATTGGTACACTCAAACTTCTTAAAAAATTATATATAATACATGTATATACATACATACATTTATATACACATATAAAATATATATATATATATATATATATATATATATATATATATATATATATATATAAAATATACATACATATACATATGAAAAAATGTCCACTGAATGGCTGCCTACTTCCAATTAATTTTTTTATTTTTGAAATGGCCTCCTTTAAATACTTTATAACAAATGCAACGTCAGTGAGCCAAAATGAAGCAAAGTTGGAAAACTATAGGAATTAAGGCAAAATCAACAAGTTTCAAAAGGTTGGCATTTCTTTAAAAGAGAAGTAACTTCAGTTCACCATAATTCTAGCAAGGAAAGAAAAGATTTAGATGTGTGAAAGGTAAATTTCATTACCGCCTTAAAATTTCTATGAAATGGATTTGAAATATGGTGAAAGTGGATAAAAATCTAATACCCCAGTTTTCCAGTATTGTTTTAATGGACACATGAAACAGCAGTAACAGAAATTCATGAAAGGAAAATAAATGCAAACAGGCATATCCAAAGTTTGGTCGAATGAGTCCACGTTTTAAGTTTATAAATTAATTTTTGAAGAACCACTCTTCAATCTAAAAAAAAAAAAAAATTTAAAAAGAGATGGGAGAGAGAAGAACATTTTTTCAAGTTTTTTTTTTATATTGTTGTGATTCGACTGATTCCATAAACTATAAATTATGATTCATTGAACTAGTAAATAATAAAAAAGGTTACCATTTTCTCTAACACTCGCGCGCACACAACGGCAAGCATACAGAGAGAGAGAGAGAGAGAGAGAGAGAGAGAGAGAGAGAATGCTACTAAAAATGATAAGCCACAGAGTGTATTTCCAACAGCCATACTATAAACAACAAAGAAATATTTAGTTTTACAGTCACGTTTGTCAATTTTACAACCACATTTGGCTATAAATAAAAAAAACAGACTTCTTAACGCTATAAGAAACGAAGCATTGGTTTTATCGTCCCCAAGAGCAGTAAGCAGAAAGGGAAATTGAAGAACATTTAAAAAGCAGGTGTGATCAATAGCGACCCCATAAATACGAGCATCGTTGTGTACCCAGAATGTACTTAAAAATTTATTGTGCATAAACCCTGCCCTGTGCGACCCAATTGCCTTGACCCAGTTAGTAATTACAACAAAACCCATCCTAAATCTACACCTTATAACAATGGTCTGGCTCCCTTGCTCCCTTGGAGGCCTCCGTAACCAGACGCTTTTAAACGGCCCCTCTGGGAAGCCACCATTATCACGCCATCTCCTGATTTATTCCACTGTCTGCTTATTATTACATCATCATTCTTCACGTGAGGTGCAGGAAGGGGGCGTTAAGGTAAAAAAATCGGTCTCTTTGTTTGGTCTCTTTTTTTAACCGGTCCATCCTCTAAACCTGATTTATTTAGTTCCGGTTTGGCGACAAGCATTTCCTAATGAGATGCAGCGTTTGGCGCGCTTCTTTTGTCAGGCGATGCAGCGCTGACGTCATCGCCCGCGGAGCTTGACCGCGAAGGTGGAGTGGACGTTTGTGTTGCTTCTGATTTATGAAATTCACTTGTCTCGCGGACCTAATTCATTGAAAATACGACTGGAAAGAAGAGCTACTGTGGATTATAACTTCCTGAGGAACGGGTTTCAAAAGTGGGCGGGAGAAAAGTGTGGATGTTTTCCCGCACTTTTTATTTCGCTTTTTTAGACTCGGCGTCGGTGCCTTTCGCAACGGTTTTATGTGTCGTCTCAAGTCTTTGATTTGATCGTTGCGACAATGTGTGAAGAGCATTTGACCCTTTTTTTCTTTTTCTCCGCTTTTTCTTGCTCTGTGAAGAACGCAGAGTGGATTTTTCCTTTCATTATTATTAGACTAACACGACTCAAAACTAACGAACGTCCATGTGGGATTAAGCCTTTAAAAAAAGTCTTTTAATTTTGCAAGGCAAGTTTCTAGATAATAGAATGCCAATACATAAATAAAAAAATAAACAAGATCAGCAAATGAATCACAGCACAAATATCATCTATAATACTACAAGTCATGATGCGTAACACTCTAGAGTAGTATAGGCCTAAAGTAGTAAAAGCAGTATAAGTGTCTGTTAAACTTATATGCATCAGAATCCGTAATACAACAAAGAAGGTGTTCAGTTTAAACACTGAAAGGAATGGGATTTCTAAACACTGGGTGGTGATAAAAGATGATATAATTGCAACGTGGCAACCAACAGTGTGCTAATTTTGAACAGAAATAGCATGAAATATAGCCGAACAATATAACCTCTAACAATTGTCTAAATTTTAATTAGCATTGCTGGGGAAACGGAAACCACCTCTTAGAGCCCTCTTGATTGACAGACACAGGTTCGAAGTGACTGCAGCTGCAGATAGCCAAACAAATGAACGGCATTCTAAGAAAAGTAAAATGAATTTTCTGAAGCAGGTGGCACTAATACCCACTCCCATCTCTGTATCACAGATAGCCTAATGAATAATACTTAGTTTTCCGGCAGACTTAATTAACATATTTTCCAGGGGGCCGGTAATCAAGTCAGAGGAAAAAGTCACAGAAAAAGTCACAATTCTGGCTAGGAACAGGTCACATTAATTTATGGTGGCAATTAAAGCAATTAAAGTAATGAAACAAAATATTCAGGTTCTTTCCTAGATAGTGACACCCAGTGGTTTTCGGGGGTCGTTACCTAAGGCTGATATTTCTTGGGGGTCATCATCTTTATGATATTCACAGTCTTTTGTTTATGGTTTTACAGTAGTCCCCAACGGGATTGTACTGAACACGCCGCAAAGATTAATATGACTGTTTTTAAGATTCATCTCCAGCTACTGTGGCAAAACATAAATTGAAAGTAACAAAACACTGACAAACATTCATGATCATAATGTATGGTATCACCAAGGAAAAGAAATTCATGATTATAAGCATGGTGCAAGATCGGGTAATCAGCGAAGTCTTCCCTTTGGCAAAAAGTTCCACAACACTGATCGGTGAATATATTACCAGCGATATCCCTGTTAAAAAGCAAGAGGATTTTTTAAGTCGCATTAAATCAAATCATTTATTAACGAGAGTATATTACCAGTATTCAATTTTCAAGTCCAAACAATCAAATCACTGGTAAACACTAAAACCGACATGAGTCTCACAGTAATTTATATGTCTGTACGACAAAAGAGGCCAAGCTAAATAAAAAAAAAGTAAAAATGCGCCGAAGAATCGAGTTTTCTGTACAGCGTATAATACTGTATGAAACTCTCAGCCATGGCCCATGAAACTTTCAGCCGGCAGTGGTGGCCTGTGTTGTTGCGTTGCCAGACACACGATCATGGCTAACTTAAACCTTAAATGAAATAAAAGCCATTGAGGCTCGAGGCTGCAATTTGGTATGTTTGATGATTGGAGGGTGGATGATCAACATACCAATTTGCAGCCCTCTAACTTCAGTAGACGAAGTTGTCTCAATAGTTTTCTTTTACAGAAAACTAAAAAACTACCAACGACAACTTTTCTGGCCGATCACTTAAACAAAAAACAAACAAAACTGTGAATGAGGTCCAGGCTATAGCATAACTTACATATTTAAAGAGGCAATACCAAATCTATTCTAAAGTATGGACACAATTACAGCTATATTAATGAGATCAAGAATAGCAAGAGACAGTAATTATTTCGCGTAGGTGAAAAGATTGGTGGACCCATTTCATTTCACATGGCCGTAAGCAGTTGCGATTTTTAATTTCCTGCTCTAAAGCACTCAAGGGCGACCATACCCTATAGAAAATCTGAGGGGGATCCCAAGCTTCTATTCCTTTCCGTTATTGGCTTCAGATAATGTCTTCCATGAGGGCAAGTTACGGTGTCGAAAGGCGATGCTGTACGAGTTTCAGATTTTCTACCTGTCATAAGTATCCCAGTCTTAAATCCCCTCTGATGCTTTCCTCCTATTTTTTTATATATTAGAGAAAATATACAATATTTTAATAGTATTTCAATCAGAATTTAATCAAAGTTAACTTAACTTTCCTCCTATTCGGTCATATAATGGGAGAATGACACTAAACTGAGTTGATTTTGTTCTCAAATGTTTATTAAATATATCTTAGGTTGATTTTTAGTGGCCATGGGTTATAAGGCATTCAGCTGTCCATTAGTTTTACTATTATTATTTTTTCATAATGCAAAAGGGTAAGAGTGGCGATCAAGCCAAAACATATAGATTTTTCCTTTGGCTCAAGGAAGGGACCGTCAGAATTCCTTTAGTAATTCTAGAGTAATTCCTGACGGTTCTCATCTTTATTCTTAAGAAGAGTGCACCTAAGACGCTTCTTCTTGCCGCAAAGAAATGATACTGATAATGTTCTTTGCCTCTTCCGTTCTATCATTGCTTGAAGACTGTTTTCCTCTCTGGAAGTCAGAGGCACCCTCGGCCATTAGTCCTCTGAGCAAAATTGAGTTAATCAACAGTGGTACATAGTTTGATTCAGAAGGTCGGAAGGTTATCAATTTCGGACATTTTCCATAAGCTTTATTTCAATACAGAACGGCCAGTAATCACATCAAGTGTTCGTTTCACTGAGCTTCAACATTCTGTTAAGGCAGCCTGCAGTGGCGCCAGTCCAGTGCCAGAGGCGTTTTTAACCCTTTGCTGTGAAAGTTCGTTAAGTCTGGGAGATTGTCATGTTACTTTAGGCACCAAGTTCTTCTGCGGTCATTTCTTATTCATTTCCTAAATGTTGCTTTATCTATGTTTATTGATTTTCTGTTCCTAATTTCCACCCGCTTCTCGTGAGTTTTCTGTTTCTACCCTTCCCATATGAACGTTTTATCCACATACAATACAGTCTGTAACCGAGGGATTTTCGGTGGGTTAAAATAAGCTCCCCTCCATTTCTGACGTCACTGAATCTCCCGTTTGCTTTGTTTCCAAAGTCCTTTGATCCTTGAGAAAGGAAGTTCTCTTACCCCTCTGGGGAAGGCGACCCCCTTTACACCGTCCGCTTATATCTATTCAGGCCAGGTAAGTAATGCACTGCTGGTCTAAGTATCCTTTGATGTTTCAGTGAGAGAGAGAGAGAGAGAGAGAGAGAGAGAGAGAGAGAGAGAGAGAGAGAGAGAGAGAATCTTCAATTAGTTTTACTTAAGAACGCCACAAAGAGATTACGAAGAGCGAATCCCCCTATCAGAGTGGAAAGTGTTTATTTAGAATGACAAAAAGGTTGTGTTTTATAAAAGAATGGACTGATGGAGCATTGATTTTACCCTGGGGAATCTTTCAGAAACCGAGAGGTAATTGGTCTTTTAGAATCAAAACGTAAATTGTTTTTATTTTGTTAGTACACACATATACAAACATACATACATACATATATATATATATATATATATATATATATATATATATATATATATATATATATATATATATATATATATATATATATATACATATACATAAAGTGTGTGAGAGCGAAAGAATGAAAGTGTTACAGTCAGTCAAGTTATGCCAATTGCTTCTGCCTGTAACTTGAATTAAGGTAGATGTTATATCTCTTATACTTTATACTGAATACTGTAGTGTAGGATATATATGTACCTTACAGCTGTAATGAATGGCATTTCCGTTTCCGTGATGACGTCACAGTATGACTCCCACAAGTGTTTTGCCTAACGCTGGTATATATGAAAACTGCGTAAATTATTCTTAAGATAAAACTGCTTCAGTAGATAAATGATAGATAGTAATAACTTACACAGAAGATTATTATCAATTTTTTGGTCATCTACAAATGACAAGTTTGTACGCCTGAAATAAAATCACCACAGCGTTAGAGGATTTCATTCTTTGAAAGATATATTGTAAATGACCATTACTAAAGTGGTTCTCTGACATAAAATGTAAATAAAATAAAAAAAATTACGAAATGCTTTCCTGGTTAATGGTCACCGCGTGACTGTAATCACTGTTATCAGTGATTATAGTCACATAGTGACCATAACTGATAAAACTAAACTTTATCATTGAAATCTCGAAGTTTTGATTAAGGGATGGGATTAGCTCTGATATCTCTGTACCCTACATATAATATATATTAATATAGGTAATTATTAATATATAATTATATATATAATTATATATACATATATATGTGTGTGCGTGCGCGTGTGTGTGCTGCGTAGGGTACAAAGATATCAGAGTTAATCCCATCCCTTAATCAAAACTTCGAGATTTCAATGACCAAGAAATTAACAATAATCTTCTACGTAAGTTATTACTACTTTTCATCCACTGAAACAATTTTATCTTGAGATTAATTGACGCAGTTTTCATATACATACAAGCAGGCAATAAACCTGTGGCAGCCACACTGTGACGTCATCACACGAAAACGGAAATGCCAATCACGGCAGCTGGTAAGATACGAAGATTCACAAGTCTCAACGGAACAGTCATGTAAGATTAAGGAATTGATTGACTGGTTATCTCCAAATTGTCTGGCGTCGAATGAAGGTTGTCAACTTAAAGAGGAACACGGTAACAAACCAAATAGCATAGCTCGCGACCTCACCTCATAGCACAGTATCAATGTGCATCATAAATATTGTATATAACATCTTCCATCGAGCCTCCTTAGCTCAGGGGCAGAGCACTGGTCTTGTAAACCAGGGGTCGAGAGTTCGATTCTCTCAGGGGGCAACCAAGGTGTTTTGTCCTACATGAAGAGTTCTAGTCCTTATTCTAAATAAAAAAAAATAAAAAAATCAGATGCTAAGTGCATTCATGTCGAAGGTAACGGTAACAGGAACAAAAAAAGCACGGGAGTGTATGTTGTACTGTTCGGTACAACCTGTAATTCGTAGAAGTCAGTCTGTGCTAATTCCTGATAGGAGAAATGGATATGTTATTCGCTTTAAAACCGCCGACCTCATATCTCTGACCTTGTAAAATGTAGAACAAGAGAGGCCGATATCCCCTCACCTATACGGGTTATCAAGTGTGTTATTATTGAAACCTCCGTCACAGAAGTATGCATTCACTAATCTCTGAAAAAGGGTTGGAAGCAATAGTGGGGATGCGTGGAGGTTGAACCAACTCTCCTTAGTAGAAGCGAGGTGTGCATGCTGAATGCCAATGAAAGGAAGATTATTAAAGATAGTGAGGTGAATTATTGGTGTATTTTAGTAATATGAGAAGTTACTTGGGTTGAAAGGGTAAGAAATGCAGGTAAGTTGAAGATGCAGTGAAAAGGGTGGGTTAGGTAAATATGGACCAGAGTGTTTTAGGAAGGTTTGGTCTCGTGGAGAGAATGGTGGATCATAGGCTGGTGAAAAGTGTGAAATCCAGAAGCGTTGAGAGGAAGGAGGAGGGATCCTGAAGTGTAGTTGGAACAGAGATGTTTTAATATCCAAGAGTACTGTGAGTGTGACCCACAAAAATCGACGAACTTCAGGGTAACTTAATCCATAAATTAGGTCAGCAGAGGGACAGTAGTCTTGAACAGGCTTTGCCTGTGTCTGCTTCAACAAGCATTGACCCTCTTCATGGTGGTGAGGTAGCGTTCCTACTAAGGACTATAAACACACACATACACACACACACATATATATGCTCTCTCTCTCTCTCTCTCTCTCTCTCTCTCTCTCTATATATATATATATATATATATATATATATATATATATATATATATATATATATATATATATATATATATATATATATATATATATATATATATATATATATATATATATGTATATATATATATATATACATATATACATATGTGTGTGTGTGTTCTTTACGCAACATTAGCTATCTCAAAATTTCACTCATACCCACGAAACACCCTCGAGACTACACTGAGCGCATGCCAGACTCAAAATGTGCTAACAAAAGACGGTCAAATCTCAAGATCACCTCAGGTAATTCTGGCACCTCGTGAAAGTTATCGTTCGTCACATCAGTGCTTGAGGTATTCATGACTTTTCTGAACATGCAAATTGTCTCCCTACAATGGGATGCACTGAGATTACGTCCTGCTGTGCGTCCAAGGATCCAAAGATAAACAATTCCATCGAGTCGCTCCTTTTGCTAATATTCTCCTAAAAATGGCGCCGCTTCTCCTTAGAGGTTCGCGTCTTATGAAAACCTATGTTAGCCTGTTACTCTTTTGGTTTTCAGAACTCATCACGACCCTCTGAAGCCTCCACTAGACTGCTACGGTATGTTGCAAGGGATTGGCACTAACCTTATGACTGACCCTCCTTTTTAGTTTTCTGTAAAAGAAAACTATTGTGCCGGCTTTGCCTGTCCGTTGGCACTTTATTCTGTCCGCCCTCAGGTCATAAAAACTACTGAGGCTAGAGGGCTGCAACTTGGTATGTCGATCATCCACCCTCCAATCATCAAACACACCAAATTGCAGCCCTCTAGCCTCAGTAGTTTTTACTTTATTAAAGGTTAAAGTTATCCATAATCGTGGTTCTGGCAACAATATAGGATAAGCCACCACCGGGCCGTGGTTAAAGATTTCATGGACCGCGGCTCATAGAGCATTATACCGAGACTACAGAATGATAGATCTATTTTCGATGGCCTTGATTATACGCTGTAGCGGTTATACAGAAAACTCGATTGTGCCGAAGAAACCGGAGCATTTTTTTTTTGTGGGATCTTCCTGAATGCACAATCACATGCACAGCATAGCCTTGCTGAAATCTTGCTTTTGAGGTGGGTGTAAGCCTTATTCCTGTAGACCGACATATTCAATCTAATGTAGACCTCACTACAGTGTAATCTGGCTTTTATTAATCTTCCGATATTTGTGAGATTGAGCTTTGCAAAGTACATCAAGGATATGGAGGAGACCATCCACAGTAAATCCGTCTTGAAACTAAGAGAACAGCGAAAGCACATTAGATTCTGACGGTCTGTTCATTCAGAACGATGCTGAATGTGGCATCTAGGTGCCTGTATCGATAACAAGCTTGGGAGTTGCCTGGGGGAAATTTGTTCTTTGACCAAAACCTTTAGAGAACAGCTCAGAACAGAGGTCCATCATTGCTACACAGCGTATCTGGTTGACGAGCTGGCTGTAAGGCGAAAAGCGCACCTCTAAAAGCTCAGTAAACAAGCATTTCTCAATTATACATGTTCGAAAATCTCCAAGGAAATGTTAATAACCATGGTAACCAATCAGTATTTCAGCCCCTGACTCACGAGAGGTTCAGTCAACAACAGCAAACGGTGACCA
This sequence comes from Macrobrachium rosenbergii, assembly GCF_040412425.1. Classification (NCBI taxonomy): domain Eukaryota; kingdom Metazoa; phylum Arthropoda; class Malacostraca; order Decapoda; family Palaemonidae; genus Macrobrachium; species Macrobrachium rosenbergii. Next base: position 13,321,205 of record NC_089780.1, read on the forward strand.
GGATCCAGGATGACGATGGCCCTGGTTATTGTCACTAGACCGATAGGACTCATAAATTCGGTGATCCCTTGATCTCTTTCATATCAGATGCGTCAGCGCGTCTTGAAACAGTCACTTGTTAATGAGACGTTCCATGCATTAATGAGCTTGAAGCAAGCAACTGGTTCGGCGTAGTTATAATTTTAAATGGCCACACGTGTATATCAGTACTGCTGTTTCTTTAGCTTGTGAAGATTATCTTTGGACCCTCCTTAGGAAAACAGAGTTAAAACCTAAATACACACCATAAAAGTAATTAAATTCACAAATTACGCAAGAAAGTACAGATGCAATCTCTGTTCTTCGCGTGTGTCATCTCTTAAGAAAATAAACAGGGATGAAATAAATGCATTGACGAAACTGTAAAGTTCAGTAAATAGTCTCTTGAACTAAGCCATTTTTTATTTAACAGTAAAACATGATTAATTACCGCGTAACTTCATTCCAGTTATACAAATTCAGACTACTTGAAATTTCCTCACTTTACCACTGAAATATGAATGCTTTCGAAGACTGCATTAGTCCTTTGTAAAAGAAATTGTGTTTTGTATGAGAGGAAAAATCAATATTTGCTTTAATCATGGAATTTTTCAAGTTATTTTAAAATCTAATCTTCGGTACAAAAACACCAACCAAGAAGAATCAGTCATTTTTTATATAATCATGTCTCATTACTTTCCGCATAAATAAATCTTTTTCATTAATGCAACGCATAACCATTTAAAAGGTAAGTGTATATGCAAACATTATCCTTCTAAAGCAGCACAGGGCACAGGGGCACAATCACATAATGACCATCCGGAAAACCACACACACGCCAATCACCCCTTCAAAGTGTACCAGGAAGTCCAAGCGATATCATTATGCAGACCCTGCAGCCAGCGTCCGCAAGCGAATCATCTCTCTCTGTGCCTCCCATGTTGCAAATACAGATTAATGTTAATGGCCATCTTTCACGACGTGACTAATGATTCCACCAACGAGGACCCTTCCCCCCTCCCCCCCCCCCCAACATATAACGATGACCAGTGTCGTTAAAAGGACACTTGGTCTAACGGCGTACCCAGCCAGAAGGGTCTCTCTCTCTCTCTCTCTCTCTCTCTCTGGCTTCTTCGTGCGCAGTTGGACGGAGGAATTACCACGAGTGATATCATCCGTCCGAAAGGTAAACAAAGCGGAGTTTGCCTTGCGCCTCCTGATGCTCTTTCCCGCCGAGTCTTTCTGGAGGGTCTTCTTCTTCTTCTTCTTCTCGATTTTCTAGATGGGGTGACGACGCTTCCTGATTTGAGGCTGTCTTCATTAGGAGCTGGTGGCTTTCCTCTTCAGCCTCTTCTTGAAAATGAGCGTTAGCTGGCTCCAGATGGCAAAGGCGAGTTAATATATGCAACGTTCCAAGAATCCAAAATGTGCATTCAGTACACACACGCACACACATATATGTATATATATATATATATACATATACAATAGTCAATATGCAGTTCCAAAATACACCTGAATATGATACATTAGGCATAATAAAATCACGGTATATCCCAGTAACAACGTGAATACTCTAATGCATCAAAACTAGAAGTAAAGAATACGCCTTAAAACTTAATGCGAAAAATAGTAAAAAAATCAAATACTAACGACAAACGAAATCCCGCCCTCTTGGAAAAGATACGGACATAAAATCCGGAATGTTTTGAAGATTAAAAAGCAAGAAAAAATATAAATTATTTCCACGCGCAGAGCACCTGAAAAAACAAGATAATAAGATTTGCGCAATCTAATGATGTAACACAAAGGTCACATATACATAATCATAAAGCCAGACATTAAGCTTGCAGAGACCATAAATTTAAAAAAAAAAAAATTTGCAAAAAAGTTAAGACTTGAAAATATTATTTTGTCGGCCACTTGCCAATTTTCCACAAGCACTTGTGTCAACGTAAATACAAGCTACGCCCACTACGCGCTTCAGATAAATAAATACGTAGAAAACCAACACGTTTGCATACGTACACAGATAACCACACACACACACACTTGCGTTTACAGCTCAGAATAAAAACCGAGATGCATAAACAAATCTCAACAGACCGCATTTCGCGAATGTCTTGTCTTTTACCAAGCAGCGTTGCAAGCAAATGGAATATATTTTCGAAGACTTCGCTGTGAGGTACAACTTCTTGAGATAAAAATGAGAAACAGAAATATGCAAAATATAATTATATATATATATATATATATATATATATATATATTATATATGAAGAAAAAATATTAAATGAAAACACTATCGAATCAAGGAATAAAGAAAACTTTGACTTAAAACAAACCCATAAATTTGATCTCAATAACTATTTTCCAGTGGTTGTCAAGCAAAAAAAAAAAAAAAAATTCCTGATGTCTTTCTCGAACCCGGGCCTAATGGAACAAAGATGCAAAAGTGAAGGGAAGGAATCAGGCCCAGCTCCCAAAGAGGCGATATACCGCTTTGTGAAAGATGGAAGACTATAGAAGCATTGGGGGGCATCTGCAATATATTAGCAAAATAATCAGTGTAACCATAAAAACAAATTTAGAACGTAAAACTATAAATTTTAAACAACTGAACAAAGTCCTGTTAGATTTCATCCACAATGGAAGAATTAGAATTTTGAAATTTTAAATATCTGGTCCTCTAGCAAAAAGCAGTTTATTAATATTAATAATTAACTTTGGGTCAAGATGCTTTCCACGTGTAAAGCATGTTGGAGTCATCATACCTTTAGCAGGATCTGCCAAAGAATATTGATTCGGATTTTTTCTAGAGTGACCCCTAACCGGGGGTCGTTATCTTGGGGGTCATTATCTTTACGATATTTACAGTCTTCTATGTTTTTACGGTAATCCCCCCCACCGGGCTTGTACAAAACATGCCGCAAAGGTAGATACATACCGGGTTAAAACCCTTGGGGGTCACTATCTAGAAAAGATCCGTCGATTCTATAGATATGGAAATGGTAAACTCAAAGACAAGCCTGATACCTAAAAAAAGAATACTGTATAATAATTTTAACCAGCCCATTACGGATCATCCGTAAAGGGTTCTAACATACGAAAGTAATTATTGCTGTTTTCGTTGAAATCTGAAGGGTAATGAAACTACTTCAGATACTAAATTTTAAAAACTAAGATTACTACAGGCAGTCATTATCATCATTTACATTTTTACACGAACTCTTCCTCCATGCGGTTAAACGCAAAATGCATTCTGTCCGCCAGTTCTTCTTCTTTGACTTTTCCTCTGATTTCCCGGGCCTTCCCACTGTATTTGAGAACTATATTCTTTTCAGGGTCTGGGGTCCATGCTTCTCAGCAAACTCTTTATTTGTTGTAATATGGCTTTCCCAGTGCAATCTGAGATGACTTGGTATTTTGTAGCTACAACTCTCCAGAATCTTTTCTTGAAGTGATCATGGCTCCACTCCGTAGAGAATGGTTGTCCTCAAGATTATGTCTTTTGTGTTTTTTTTTTTTTTTTAAATAGAACTTTCCAGTTTACCAAGAATCGAGAAATGTGTGGGAATTTTTCATACTTCTTAAACACCAGCTTCACAATCCAGAAATAATCTTCTTCCCCAAATCTGCATTTCGCTAGGGGTAATGAAGAGACACTGCATTAACTTGCTGAAGTTTGCAAGAGTACATGAGAGCAAGGTAGTAATGAATATTACTGTTGATGGTGGAAAAATGGTGCCCTCATATATTCTGGCCGTTAAAATGCCTTATTTCGTTTACAGTTTACTGTGATGGATAAACATGACTGATCTGTAATAGTTTATCATCGAATTGCATCTCGTTTTTGTACCGTTTTCTATGGCTTCCATGCCATGGAAGGAGTTCCAGAACGGTCTAAACCAACCAACATCCCATTTGGTGATAACTTGTTAATTGTAAGGAATGGCTGGATGCTGTACAGAATGTTTAAACCATTTTCAAGAGCTTTTGTATTTACAGTAATCGAGTTAATGTTTTATTTGTTCAGAGCGTTTAAAAAGGAATAACGGAATATCAATATTCCATATTTCTCAAATTACAAAGGTTACGCCTCGTCTACGGCAATACTTCATACAGGTAACATCTGGATACAGTTTACTACTACGCAACATATTACTTTTCCCACTCACCCTACCCCAAAGGGATGGTACCGAAGTAAACGTCACCAAATATAAGGCCCCCACCAAACAGAATTGAGGGAACTTCAGAAGTGCAATGCCTACCCTATTTTTACCAGTTGGCAAACCAAAAACAATGCTCTACAAGTTCTAACCCAAGAACCAACCCACCCCTAGAATTGACGGGCTAGGTCTACCAGACACTTCCATCCTCGAGCTGTCAATATGAATACTCAAATTAACATCTTTCAAATCTAAAAACTTTTGGGTAGTTGACAAACCACCACTGCTTCCACTATCAGCTTCAAATTGGATTTAAAAATGCCGCTGAATGAAGAGAAGCAAAGGAAATTATGTTTCGGCTTCACTTTTATTTTATACTTTATCAACTTCTTCGGATTCTTAAACGTTTAATCTTCGGCTTGGGTAAATTCCAGGGCTGCTTCTCACTTTCTTTACCGTACATTCTCAAAACCAATTCTCAGTTCTTGACTGTGGTACTTCCGTCACTGCATCTGATAACCTTCTTAAAAAACTTTTCCTCCCTCTGGTCTCCATTTGTAGCAGACATTCTGCGAACACGTGCAATGCTGTACTTTATCTAAAACTATCTTATTCTTCATTATTTTTATTTTAGGATTCCACATCATCACATCTCCCGACACTATGTTGGAACAATATTTCCAATCCACTTCGTCTGGTCTAACTGCCATTTCAACAAAACTTACTTTCAGACATCTGCTTCACCACCAACTGTTTCACTGGCTGGTGATGACATTTTTATAAGCGAGGTATTATGGTTCAAGGTCATATATACACTTAAGAAAATTCAAGCAAATGTTCATGTACAATGGACAACTCAAAATGGCAATGAACTAATATTCAAAACCTCCCTATTCTACTGGTGCACATCAGTTACATAACCATTAATTTTATTGATTTATTTACCAGCTGCATTGCTTTTTGAACTGAATAAGTGTAAAGTACACTTTGTCTTAGGCCTGAAATCATGTGGAATAACGGTTAGTTGTGGGATATCTTGAATGTTCAATTGTTACTTCAAAGGTCTTTATGACTAGCTAACCAACCTGCCACTGCCTGGGAAAACTCTGAATAACTGATAAACTTTCTCTCTCCCCTCCCAAAACCCCCTCTACTCACTCTCTCTCCCCCTTTCCTGATAAGATAATTACTTCAATTACATTGCCCAACATATTTGACATTTTATATTTCACCCCTCCTCAGCCCCACTTCCTATCAGGGATGAACTTGGACTTAAAGGGCATCGAGAGTTTCACTACTCACCTCAGCGAGCTTGAAAACTATGGATTAGACACTAATATCTATTGTTTTCAGTTATTGTTTACGTCACCCCCTTCCCATCCCCAACTTCCTATAAGGCCTGAACTTAGACTTAAAGGGCATCAGAAATGTCACTATTCATCTCAGGCCGGTTATTTTTATGTCACCCCCTTCTCACCCCTCATTCCTATCGAGGTTAAAATTAGACTTAAAGGGCATCAGGAGTGTCACTATTCATCTCGGCGATCTCAAAAACTGTGGATTAGACTAATACCTGTCATTTTTGGTTATTTTTACGTCACCCCCTTCTCACCCGCCATTCTTGTCGGGGCTGAACTTGGACTTAAAGGGCTTCAGGAGTGTCACTATTCACCTCAGCGACCTTGAAAACTATGGATTAGACACTAATATGTCATTTTCAGTTATTTTCATGTTACCCCCTTCCCACACAAACCCCCTTTGGTGCCAGTGATGTCTTAGGCCACAAAGTGTTCTTTTTGAGACAGACTGAAACTGCTCAATGTGGAACATACACAGACATACATACATCCATTTTTATATATATAGACCAGAAGCCAGGCCTTTAAACATGTGACAAATTGAGAGGTTACTGAATATCAGAATTCTATAACTTCTCATTTATGAAAACTGACATACCACTGTATTAATAAAAGAAAGGATCTGCAATAAAACATGGATTCAGTACAGAAAATTTATCTCCTCTATATAATACATTTTCTCTGTTTCACGTAAGTACAACTAAAATGTGTAAAAATATACAAATAAAAACTCCTCACCATGTCATTAAAACTTAAAATTATACTTAATTTGATTGTTGTCTTATACAATCCTATGAAAGCACATGTGGTTGTGGATTATATACACATCACTACATAAAAATCAATCAGCACAATTAGTATTGCTCTTTTAATTTTACTTTTAAAACATAAAAAGTGTAAAAAAAGGCCAGACACCACAGATGAGGTTCACAGTCTCTCTAGGCTGGCCAAAGCATTTAAAAACTATAAAGACACCCAACACATTTAATGTGAAAACCTAACATTTCCCATAAAACTGATCTTGAAGGAAGTATAGACATGTTACTCTATGGTAAGTGGAAAACAAAGATGTAACTGATTCCTAACTCAACAAAACAAAGCCCAATCACCCATATCATCAATACAAGAGGAAAGAGTTGTGGTGAAAGCCAACTCAAAATGAGTTTCTGGGGAGGCAGCACAAACTGTACACAACCAAGCTGAGAACACAATGAAGACGACCAAACACTGATATGGCACCTACGACAAACATGAATTATGCTCCCTCTTCCCTGCATTTTTCATTGCATGAACACTACCACCATAGTTTCATCAGCATCTGGTACCTAGACCAGACCAAGTAGACCAAATTCAACCTAAAAACAGGACCTCAAGGAACAGTTCCTATCACATTAAATCTTAAAAGTGCATATCTGTTTTTGGGATTTATAGTTAAGCAGAGTCCTTTAGAATTTTGGGATACATGAACTCCCACGTCAGATGTTCACTCTGCAAACATGAACTTTACATCACCTAAATTCTAAATAGTATTCTTATAACTCAAACTCGCATGGATACACAGAATGTACTGTGCTCAATTCAAACTCAATAAAGCAAAAAGACAACTGAGCATCAACTTCTTACGCATCGCTTTGAACCAAAGTTATTTTAAAAATACTTCATGGAAAAGGTAAATATCACTAGTAGCAATGATATAATCTTATTTCAATAACTGTCAAGTACAATAAAAGTTTAACTCTTACAATCACATATCTGGAAAGCTTGAAAAATAATCATGCTGTTAATTTTTTGCACCACAAGATATTAAAAAATATATATATATAAAAACACCATTTTTAAGTATCCACGGATAATTAACACGTAAAATTCACTGTCTGGCATTCAAACTGATTAAAAGAACTCAACCATTTAGAACTGAGAGTCAAAAATCAGACACTGACATTTGCATAAAAATGCCAGTGACTTCAAAATAAAACGAACACCACGACAATTCCAAAAGTCAGGTTTTGACCGAAAGCCATATATTTCTTAAACCCACTGCAAGTGTAAATGGAGCACCTAAGGTTTGCTCACAAATCTAGACAGAACAAACTTCCTTCCCCTTTAACTACATCATGTAGCATGAATGCTGATGTTTTACATGAAAACCCTCCTTTTGAATAAAGAAGTCATGTATGGGTGAGAAAATAAGGTAAGACGACCAAGACAGGAACAAAATCTAAATGAAATCCAAAGCCAGAATTCTGTGTTCAAGTGCTCATTAAGACCCTTATTAAACTTACAACACAATGAGGATGTCAAAGCACTGAGCTCGAAGCATTTTGTTACCACCACGACACCAAAAAACTTAAGCCTAAAATGCTAACAGACGAACACTTTACAAATGTAAACAAACTAAAAAACTTCCTGAAAACAAGATAACATAAACCTAGTCACTAAAATACCTTCTTTCCACAGATTCCACAAGACCATGATTAAATCATCCAACCAAGACAAAAACAGACTTAAATTGACTACATAAAATTCCCCTCAATTCTTGAAAAGTATATTCTTCTGCCAATATTCTCCTTTTCAGGATGCATTACTCTTCAACCAGCCAAAACATTTTGGCCAAATTTTGTGATTCTGAATGAACAATACAAATATTAGTTCAACCACATGACAATCTTCCTTACCAACGACAAGAATATAACTTACACTCTGTGTGTTTGCGCACTTCTGAAAAACCTGGGAAAGTGTGTGAGTAAAATATCAAAGGAGTACCGCAAGAAAGAAACCCACATGTGTAGAGTACAATGTTGTACCAAGAACTGTAGCTGCATTATAGGTATACAAAGATCAAGTTAAAAAGTTTCCTTCTTTCCATTACCTAATTCAGCAGTATTACAAAACTGTCATTACCTTCATAAAGTTAAACACTGCATTCAGAAATTTTTATGAATCTGCCTTAAATAGTGTTATATCTTTTTCAATACTTATGAAAGTTGTGAAAAATATCTGAGGGTACTTTACCAATGTTATAAAAATATTCATTGACAAAGCACATCATTTTTTAAATATTTACTTGTCTGCATCATTAGAAATGTTAAGTAACAGTGAAAGTACTGCCATCTTCTACCCCCCAGAAATATACTAAATGCTGACAAGAACTGCAGATACAGCCCATACGATACTTAAATAAATTTACAAAAAATCTGTGTAAAAATTTAAAGCCTCAAGATTTCAGCCTCTGATAAACAGCAGAAAAATGTTCAATACTCTTCATCTCGGACAAAAATGGGCAGCCACTTTCCAAGAACATGAGTTCTGATAAAGCTGTGCTGGAATTTGGTATTTCATTAAAATCACTGATTCAAGAACATAAAAACTGTTCTTCAATAATAACAAGAATTTAAAAATGTTAAAAAGAAATACCTCAGAGTATTTGTTAGCCAAATTGATAGCAGAATATTGAAAAACTGCATAATGGAGAAAACAACAGGAGTTAACAGAGTACGAGCTGCATATACAAAGGAAAAACAACTGCTAGTTAATGTAGTAACAGCTGCATACACAAAACAAAGTACTTAGAAACACCCACAGAATCAGGCGTCTCTAGTTTTCACACGCAGTCACAAAGTGAGCAGCTCCCAACCCAGAATCAAGAACCTCTTGTACCAAAAGACTAATTTAATCAAGGCAAACCACATCGTGAAACTGGAACTTGGAAGAAATTGAGCAAAAATACAGTCTGAGGGAATGATATGCACTGTGAACCCTGGCAGAGTCAAGAGATGTGTCTCAGTGATCTCATTAAACTAATTTATAAAAAACGTAATAATCAAGAACAATAATAAAATAATCTTCCACAACAGCTAAATAAACCTCAACTGGATTAAATAGTACTTATAATCAATTAACAAGCATTGCAAGATCTCATAAAAACTGGTAAATGAAAAAACAGGCATGCCAGGTACGCAAGAATTTGCTAAACTGACAAGGTCAATTACAGAAAATAGTTTAACCAGACCACTGAGTTCAGTCAAAAGAAATATCATGGAACAGAAGGCCTCAAGATAGAAGCTTGTCTTCTGAAACCTACATATATACTTGATAAAATTTTAACTATGCAACCAAGAAATTTTCCCCGTTTCTGACATTACCAAAGTACTCTTAACCTGCAAAAATGCAGGAAAACAGACAACGTTAACTTTAGATTACACATAATGGAACCAGACCACTACAAAATAGTTGTCAGGGATCTTGTAGGAATGTAAGATACTCTTAGTAAGGGATGATACTTGGAAATGTGTGTACTAACATATGCTTTCCTATAAAATAGCACAAATAAATTGGGGATAGTGACAACACACCCTTGTCTTTACCTCTACAAAAGGCTCACAAAGAATCAGAGTGAACTAAGAATACAATCTGATCACCAAAATTTTTCTTTTTTCAAATAACACATGACTTTTTAAAAAATCATCACAGAGACAGAGAATGAGCGAGAAAGACAAAGAGAGACATCGAAAGAGAGAAAAATCTACCTTCAAAAGGATAGCCAACTCAAACTGAACAAACAGTAGTTCACGCACAGTGTCGAAGTCTACTCAATTCATAACCCAAGAAAAAACAGCTGCTAAGGTTACTGGAAAGTAACAAATGCAAGTTCTATTTTTCTTTAACTGCCGGTATTTCAGTTCATCTCTGCTAAAGTCCTCTGGGGGACAATATTAGCATTCCCCAAACTCGACCCAGCAGCTTTTATAAAATATTCAATTCCTCACCTCCTGCAATACTGTAAAATTGATTGTCTTCATGCAACAACCGAGGAAACACAAATGTAGATAGCAAGCATTAAGCAATTGAATTGAGTATGGAATTACTCTATATCCTGACACTCAGGTCCAATAACATAACACCACACCTGACTCCTACTAGATTCAAGTATTGTTTTCTTTTATTTCTTAAAAGAAAATATGTCCTGTACTTAATGAAATAAGTATTAATGTACTTCATTTCCAGAAAAGCTTATGGCAATCATTTAATAGTTGCACAGCACTCTTGATTTCAGCAAGGCTAATAAACCACTACATTAGTGTGCAATCCAAGGCTTAAATACTGGAAAGAAATCATTTCAGCTCTAAAACCTATGTGAGCAACACTGGGAATGAAGGGGGGGTACTTTTTGAAACATTTCAGGATTCCCCGTTAAGGGACTCATGAATTCCTTCCCTTCTTTGCTTCAGATGAAACTGCCTAAAGAAAGATATAATCATACCAGCGATGCTCCAAAGCTATCACGATGCTACGTCACATTCCTTACAAGTATTCAAGCCCGCGATGGAATCAGATAAAACGATGATGTGAAAGTGACATTGAGAACGCTAACTATGGGTACAGTGAAACAAGTTTCTGGATCAGCCCCTTTCCTGCAGGGGATTCCAAGAGACTGGGACAGGAGTACGGTTTCTTAAAACTTTACATGAGAATTAAAATAGTCCAGGTAGTTAATTATGTACATACCAATTTACAGCCTATCTTCTCGTAACATTTACAAAGTAATTTTTGTGTACACTTTAAACATGCATCCTTCACTAAACTGAAATACAAAAATTTTTTAGAAACACCACTCCCTGGACCGGCCACAGGAGGTTATCTGAGTTAAAATCAACAGAAACCCAACCACACCAGCTGAATTCTTCAAGACACCCACATTACATCTAAGGAACACTGTACACTATCAAATATATGGCATCTCTATTATAAGCTTTCTCTCCAAAAATATAATATATAAATCCTATTGATCTATATTACAAATATCTACATGTTCATTCCTTTACCTTCCAACTAACGGGAAGATAAGGAAGGTTGTATTCAACAATCAAGTTCAGCCATAATTTCCAATCTTTTTGTATCCCATGATTTCTAGGTGATGCCTCGTAAAAGACCAAATATTTCTCGATGACCCCTTCGATGACCTCAAGAATTGTGCAAGGGGCTTACAAATTAAAACCATCTATATTCTACAAAATAACATGGTAAATGGGAACAAATACAATGGGGGACTAACAATCTGTATCTTAAATACAAACAAAAAATTCACATCATGATACCAAGAAACTTCTAACTGTAAACATATGTCCATTTTACAGTATAATTGTTAAGTTTTGTTATAACTGACAAATATTTCAGAACAAGAAATTTGTGTAAATATGAGTGAAATCTCAATAATGTTGTTATCATTGACAAAACATTTCACCAAAGAAGAGTAATTAAAATTATGTTGAATACTTAAAAATATGACATACACAGTTTCATAGCTAAAAGAAAACTCTTCTTGCATGAAGAAAAAGCTGAACATATAAAGTTTTATTAAACCTAAAACAACATTTATATAGTTGCTTAGTGCTATTATTAAAACCAAGAAATACCACAATTCTTAATGTCCTCAAAAAGATCAACATAAGAAAAAGTTTGTATAAAAAGTAACCATAAATTTAACTTTGTGGAAAAAAAATCCACATTTTATAATAGGTACTCTTTGGTCAGAAAACAAAAAAATTCTAGCTCCCTAAAATTGAAAATTATGGCCAAATGTACATAGATGGTGACTGTACATATTTAACATATGCACCAGGTGTACTTAACACAGATAGACATTCATCATTCAGGTCTTCTTGTGTTTCACAACCACACATTCTGCAAGACCCGAAAGGTATCTAGTGTGCATTTTCTGATTTTGTTACTAAAAAAAGAAAGAGAAAGGGAACACAAATCAGCAAATGCTACTACGAAACAAACCGGTCCTATCAAAGCACTTTGGTTGAAGATTTGTAAAATATATGCATATGCATCTTCCTTAAAAATACGTAGGACTCTGATGATAAGCACGCTATCTGCATTGTAACCATGAGTATAAGTCGCTAACCCTATCCAGTATAGTGAGTCCCTTATATCAAAAGATTTTATCACAGAAATAATTGCAACAAGCTACCTCAAATTTGACCCTGAGTGACCATTCACTTTGACAAAATGTTTGTTTCTGGTTAAACAAATCATTTATAACTAACTAACCACTCGACAAAAAAAAAAAAAAAAATAATGAGAACCTCAAATCTGCTCATAAAATGAAAATCACTTTATACTAGATTTTGCAACTTTGTAAGAGTAAGAAGTCACATATTACTGCACTTTAGAAAAAATAGTAATAACCCATATAAGTATATATCAAACACTGGATATTATTATTATTGCTCTTTACAGTATTAACATTTGAGACAGACAAGACCTTTGTGAGGAAGGCACAAACTGAGTTCACCACAGCTCTTATATTGCAAAATACATCATGAAAACAATCTATCCCTGAGATGTAAAGAGGATTACAAGGTCATCAAAGGAGTAATAAATGTAAGAATTCAGTTACAGACACGTGGTTATAGATTTGTAAGTCTTCAGGCGATATACCAGTAAAAAATGGACTTGCTCCCACAAAATAATGATGTCAATGACCTCAAAAAAAAAAAAGTTCAAAACCTGAGATCTACCTAGCTGCAAAGGGTCAACCTTACGTGCTATCGTAGCTCAACAGAACCCCTGTATGACTACTTCCATGGCACCTCAAAACATTGAACAGCTCGGAACAATTACTTCTGTGATAAAGGGGAAGCTAACTTTTGTACGATTGCTTAACAGTTTGAAGTAAATGTTTGTGTCTTATCACAGACACCCAAGACAAAATAGACTCTTGGCTGTGGTTCATGACAGCCAGAGGCCTAATCAAAAAAGCCCAACAATCAATCGGGATGAACGACCCAAGCGATGGCCTTCCCATATCACAAGACAAGGACACAAAGAGACTTTGCTGTCCGTACAAAATGTCTGCCACATTAGAGGACAACCAACTGCACAACTTAGTCCTGGCAGTGAAAGCTAGATATTGGACGGAATAGTTATTCATCAGGCACTTTCAATGTTACTAAAGGAAAAACAACACAATATAGACACTGCAAGTACAAAAGATATATACAAACTATGAACTTGAAGAACATGGAAAAAAAACCTTAAAAATCTAAAATATATACTTAAACCTAATAAAATTCTCCTGAAAACATTTACACATTCCACAAAAAAAAATTGATTTTACAAAATTTATTCCATTAACCTAAAAATAAATTTCCCAGCTCTCTGTTATGACTAGGACGATAATACTGGGCACAAAAAAAAAAAATATTGAAAGAAATTTAAACCTTGTTAGTACCCATCCAAAAATCTAGAACCAATGCCCAAAACACGGCTCCCGCCATCCACAAGAACGTTGCCGCTTCCCAGCCGGGCTACACAACAGGATGCTGTACCAGCTGGACTCCAGCGTACAGCTCAATTGAAAAATTCGGTGACTCCTCACCGTTTTACCAACACAACAATTTTTTTCCATATCCCTCATCTGGAAAAAAATTAAGTCTTGTGTTCTCATGAGGGCTACAGAAAGCCTTAAAGCTATCATTTGCAACTTTGCAACACTTCATGCATATGTGAGACAGTGAGAGATACAATATGTAGGGGATATGTAATCCTAGTGAGAATATGAATCAGAAACTGCCAAAAAATACCACATTCCATATTTAGCAACTTTCAGAAAAAGAATATATTTGCAGTGCTGTATATCTCATGGATGTTTAATTTCTTGTTACGTAAACACAAAAATCGGAACAACTAATAGCATGGTATTATCTGATTCCAAGAGAGTTTATAGTAAAATCCAGTCGCTATGAACTTACCTGCAACAAAATGATGTTGGCTTTTCTGGGGCTCTTCTGGGGCAAGGGTTCGGACAATAGGCCTTGGCGCCTGGGAAGTCGAACGAACCTCAAGGATGCGACCCACAAGCCATTTCATGGCAACCTCTATTGAAAAAAAATTAGCCAACTTAACACGGGTGAAACAATTCTGACTGTATTTTAATATATTGCCAAACATTCATTTCACCAAAAATTCCCAGTTCAACTACATTTCATTACTGCTATTATTAGTACCTATGATTACTCCTAATGAAAACTCATTTTCAAGAAACAAGCCTTGAAGCCACCAACTTGCTCAAAAAGTTTCTACCAAAACAAAATACTTTATGCGAAAAGAGAAAATGGGGGCTGTGCAAAATGAAAATCGAACTGAATGCAAAATATATAACGGGCTGTTATAAGATCCATTCACGGCAATGGAGCCAAGTGCTTTCTGGAAGCTTTCCAACCTTTTATAAAGTTGGTGGCACAAACACCCTTAACACTGTCAGGAAAACTTTCAAAATTTTTCAAAACTGGGGTTCAGACTAAATGGAATGCTCTACGTTCCCAATAATTTATGTTATTACTAACCAATGTTAATGTCTTCTTTGGCAGATGTTAGGAACCAAGCATCAATGAGGTGCTGCTTGCAGAAGTTTGAAATCACTTCTGGCTGAATACTGATGGACTCAATATCACACTTGTTGGCCAAAAGCAGGACAGGAAGAGGTCTGCCATCATTCAGGGTGACCTTTTCCCTTATGTCACTGACCCACTGCAAAGAGAAATCAATCAAGTCAATCTTCAGCAGCAATTTCCACACTGATTGCACAAAACACAACAATTAACGACATAGGATTCTATTATTTGGCCAAAAACGCTGGCACTGAAATTCATTTGTTAAAACAACAACAGTAAATTTACACCACCAAAAGAAAGATTCAAACATTCACAAGGTATACATTTATGACCTTGCCACACCTCTATAATTGTTACTACACCTCCAGTGTCTACTTCATCTGGTTCTACAATTTTCACCTCTTCAAATTAAACATACCATACCTTTAATATACATTTAACTTCATCTTTACAATTATCAGTAACTGCACTATTACTGCAGCTAACACACATACTAACAAAATATGATGAAAACAAGTAACGACCCCAACTTTCAAACCTAAGACACTTGCACCAAGTTTATTATCCCCACCAATCCTTCAGTGGCCTGCAACAACTGTACTCTATAATTGTTTAAGTCCACCAGCTGAGTTTCAGCAACCATCTGACTGGATATCCCAAGGCTTGAGAGCCCGTTAAGTGTGCATGTTCAGTCTCTAGGTGCAACAGCGCAATCCCTGTCCTTTGCCTCTGCTGCAAACTGATGTCCTTTAAACTTCTGAATGTAACCACACATGCACAGCAGTACTGCCAAAATGCTGGTACCTTTTTAAGAGACTGAAGTGTCTAGGACAATTTATGATTGTAAAATTGGTTTGTGGACTGCACTTGCAATACGTCCATACTTTAAATCAATAAGCTTATCAAACTGAAAGGAATTACAAGACAAACTACTCACTTTAAGAACAGCTTCAAATGTCGGAGGTCTTGAGAGATCAAATACAACAATAGCTGCCACCCTGTTAAGGATATTAGAAAATCAGAGGTTAGACATCAACTCATTCTCAAGGCATCGCAAAATACTGTATACTAGTTCATAAATAGTTTTGTAAACAAATTGACAGCTGAATTTACATTGTACAAACACGTACCGTAAGAAACAAGAAAACATCCGTAGCCAGATGATGCCTCAACAGGAAACAGTCTACAAATTTCTTCATTTGCTTCATAAACATCAAGTTTAAAGAGGAAATCACTGTAGTATAGATATTAAAGAAACATGAAAGCATGACTCCTGTGTGCTAAGAAAACAGTTACTATGTTATCAACAACACTTACGCATATTTATAGTAGACCCTTGTCATATGTCCAAATCTCTCATGACCGGCAATGTCCCTGAGAACAAAAATGTGTTTGAAGGTATGATGTGCACAATACAATACATAATGATAAACGTCCTAAAAATACATACTCTCATTTGACAAATGCAGTCATCGTAAGACTAGATCCACCAACTATGGAAGCTTGGTCACAAAGCACTTTTAGGGGGAAAAAATCTCACAAAAGGTTATATTGTAGCCTTAAAATTGCTACAGAATCATACTTCATATATTTGCAAGCATGAATTTCTTGGATAAAATCAAGAACAAAGAAAAATATATGATGAAAAATTGGAACAATGATTAGAAATTCTTAGTGACAAAATGGGATACGTTCCTGTAAAAAAGAACACGTTATAAAACATGCACTGCAATGGTGTTATTTAAATCTAAATACAGGTACTATTACTTTTTTTAGACAGTGATCTCAACTGCATTAATTTTCAACTACTGACTGGCTGACTCAACATCTCCTTTATAGTGACTAATGACCCCACAATGAATATGGACAAGAAATTTTTCAAGTGTACAATTTCTTCAAAACTTGTCTGCCTATTCAATGAATATGGACAAGAAATTTTTCAAGTGTACAATTTCTTCAAAACTTGTCTGCCTAATATGAGAGAGAGAGAGAGAGAGAGAGAGAGAGAGAGAGAGAGAGAGAGAGAGAGAGAGAGAGAGAGAGAGAGAGAGAGAGAGAAAATGGGCTTTCAACACTAGATACTAAATACAGCTGAAGCAAAGATCTTTAGACGTTAATGCAAGAACTTTTCTGCCACCTTTTTTAAGACTAATACCATATAAGAAAATATATTCCTTACACTTCAGGGTTCTAAAAAGTCCAACTGGAAAGTATGACTGCCATTTAACTTACTATACCAATGGATGGTCAGCTATTTTTTAGTATTAATAAAGTTTAAACAACACTAAATTAGCATTCTCAACTAATCCCAGAGCTGGCACAAAGGGTTTGTTCCTAATGAATAAACTAGGTCGTCATTATATTGCAACTCCTTCAAAATTTAATAATTAGAAGAACTGACAACATTTGTGATTATGAACTGACATCATTTATGATTCTGACGTAACTTCTCTCCAAGGACTTACTTCCCTTACTTTACATCTGCTGTTGATTGAAAGGTGGGCAGTCACAAAAGATATGCTTGATTGCAAGTGCTCTGGGATATATTTAAGTGTTATTAAACATTCCTCCCCACTGAGGGATTGGGTCATGTGGATTATTCATCAAATATGAAGGGGGTCAAACAAAATTGACCATTTCGAAGACTGGATATGATTTCAAAAAGGCTTTCTTTTTGGAATGAAAACATCCATAATCTAACAGTTGGTTTAATGTTTTAATTTGTTACAGTTGATCATTATTCCACAAAGCCCGCCATCTACTATATATGATGGGTTTTGGAGGCTAGACAGAAGGCTCAACAGGTAGAAATTAATTGGAAATTAC
This sequence comes from Macrobrachium rosenbergii, assembly GCF_040412425.1. Lineage (NCBI taxonomy): Eukaryota > Metazoa > Arthropoda > Malacostraca > Decapoda > Palaemonidae > Macrobrachium > Macrobrachium rosenbergii. Next base: position 13,338,977 of record NC_089780.1, read on the forward strand.
AGGGAAGTATGTTGACCAATAAAAGACTGAGCATATGAGACATCAGATGACTGATGACCAGCAAGCCATATTTAAGCTGTGAGAAGCAAACATCAGAGAATGTCTGAGTGCCTGGTCTAAATAATAGACATAGCAGATAAGAATAAAGAGGTTATCAATCACATTAAAGCCATATGAAATAACTAGAGGGTAGCATCATGCATACTTATTCAGCTGAAGGGCAAAGTACATGATGAGGTGGTAGAACCTACTATGGTACACGGGCTAGAAGTGTAACCATCAAAGAAAATAGATCAGGAATGGCAACACTGAAGAAACTAGATTAAAATGAGTTAGATGTGGCAAAATTCGGATGTTCAGATGGATGAGTGGAGTGACAAGAGACAGGATAGGATCAGAAAATACATCAGATGATCAACAAGTCAATAAGTGTCCCAGAATGCCCAAGAGTCAAGAATGAGATGGTTTGGGGAACTAACATATGAAAGATATGTTGCTGGAGATGTCATGGAATGGAGGTGCTGGGGATGCAAAGAAAGGCAAGAGACTGCATTTGGGAAGACATGAGACAAAGGAAAAGACAAAGGAAGGACACAAGATAGAAACACCTGGAAAAGGCTAATTAAAAACAGTAATCACAACATGGGATTAAGCTGAGAAAAACAAAGAACAAAACAACAAAACTCATATAAAAAAATTTCAATGATTCACTCTTTCATGAATCAGAAAATCAGGACTGTAGTGTTCACTGTAAGTTTCTTAATCAGGTTCCTTCTTCATCAAAGGCACTACACAGAACATTCACTTTTACCAAATCACACTGAAGATTCCATATAACTTGTCAAATCCTCAATATCGTGACACTCAACACAACAACAAGAGAGTTTCTTGATGAAAGCCTAATACTGTAACTGTAAAACAAACACATTCAGCAATTAATTCTAAGTCCCCATAACTACATGAATATTAACATAAAAATACAGTACTTCTAATTTACCAACTAATCTGCAGTGTTCTATTCCTGATTGACACAATTTGGGACATTAACACTTGTCTCCACGATCATTTTTTGCTGCAACTCCATTACCCCAACCACAGCTTTGCAACTTCTCAATTTCTCCTGTGGTTGGTATCTTGTATTCTCTGTTTCACACATCTGACAATACCCAACGTACACTCTTTTGTTTGTGGCTAACAGCACAATTATCAAAAAATCTACTGTCATTTCTAACTTACAATCCTTCTCAATAAGACCACACCTCTGACTTTAAAAGCAGGACAGCACAAGATATTTCATTTATGACACATACCACATCATAATAATTTAGCAACATTTATAACATGGCAATAATAATTATTTGGTTTGGTATTACTTAAAATCCCATAGGCTGTGAATCTTAGTAGCAATTACTGTACTGCCTAGTATGTCTACAATTTCCCCCAATATGAGCTTACTTAACAGGTTCTCATTGCACTATATACATCTAGTAATAATTTATCTTTCATTCCATAAATTCCCATCTTTTGTATAAAACTTAACTGTCCAGTTATAGCCCACAGCATACCAAATAATGAAACAACACTGATTATTATACTAAAACTACCTTTGCCTTGACTTTTGGAATAGGAAAAGTAAATAAAGACAAAAACAAGTATAAACCTTGAAATTCAATAAATTACTAACTAATTTACTTAACATTAAAAGAACAACTTTTACTAACCATAGCTGCAGATTGACCTTAGTTTTGGGGTCCCAATCCAAGGTTTTAACTGCAAAATCCACTCCTATGGTTAGCTTGTAGTAGGGACTGAAGTGGCCTTCTGTGTAGCGTCGTATTACAGCAGTTTTGCCTGTGAAAAATATCAATCATTAGTAAAAATATAAGAAAAATGGAATAAGTAGCGGGAACTCTAGGTTTTTAATTCAATCATTAGCAATCATAAGACTTCTAGTGAATGCTCAACCCAAATATCCAGCATTACTTGGCACAGACCCATCCTCACATCATCTCTACCTAAGAATTTCAACCTAAATACTGTATACTACATTACTTGGCACAGACCCTCTGGATCCAAAATATGGATAAAAACAGACAAGCATATCCACCCAATTAACAACAAAATCCTTATTGTCAAAAAGTCAACATTCACATTCAGTTTGGCTGACAACAGCCCAAGCTATCATCTTCTGTTCCTTATGGTATGATTTCCAGTCAAATGACTCCCTGTTTACATACTGAATATATTCTAGCCCTTGATTTCATCCATGACATGTCATATACCTCTACAGGATCCCAACTAATTCTTAACTTTCTTTCAATCTGGTGATTTTCAGTATTCCTCCTCTTGCAGTCCATTAGATGTGATACTTGGTTTGACCATTTGACCAGACCTAATAGTCCTTTTAGAACTAACCTGTTACTGATGTTACTGGGCTGCTGAATGTTTTGTTAGCAAATATTTTGAGTAGTGGGTTTATTGTAATTACTTTGTAACATTCAATTGTTTTTTTCCTTATTTACTTACCAATACATTACTTCTGTTTAGGATGTTTACTCTTATTGTTATCCCCAAATCTTCTGGAGAGTTGATCTTCAGGAGAGTTGGAGGACCAGATTACAAGGGGACAGTTGCTATTAAGTCATGACCGGTATGAGGGTTTTCAGAAACAAGCCAATGTTTAAGAATAATAATGGGGAAGCTGCAACATCCTAAAACAACAGATGAAAACCTTTGAGTAGGTGAACTAGCAGGCCTAACAAGTTTGGAAATTACATATAAACATCAGTGCCAAAGGCAATCATTTGGTTCAAGATAATGTATTCCCAAGAATCTACTTTTCTTAGCAATACAAAAGCTTTCAAAAACAAACATTCCTCATTAATATCAAAGCAGAATTCTACATTTTGCCACTAACTCAAAGAAGCCTGAAACTTTCGATCTACTATTCACCACAAAGTTGCTAACAGCAGTTATGCTTTTCTCAATATAGCCTAATTATTCATAAACAAGTGGTTTTCATATGGATGGCATATTTGGCTATGCTCAAACATTCACTCCAAAAATGGTTCATGGATGGCAGCAAAACAAAATAGGCTAACTACATGCAAATCGATAGGTACAATAGTGTTCTAAACATTGCAAAATAGCCAACCTACGGCACCTCAAGTGCTAATTAAGCTGTAAGTTTTTGCTTACAATATTGTGTTACAGAAATAAATTTTTTATTTTATAATACAACATAGTAAATTTTTACTTTAATACCACAATCGCTCTGATGAGTGCTGTGTTTACTACCAGCGACTCGGGAATAAATATTAGGTTAATAAGTAATCAAAAGGCGGTCAACAATGGTAAATTTATACTTAAATACCAGCACCACCCATGAGTGCCATGTTCAGTATCAGTCCCACTGGAATGAATGGTAATACACAAAAGATATAAGCATCTTGGTAACAGTAAACTTGCGATAGACTTGAGCACAAGCTTCGTACTAATCACTTCAAGGAGGCTTAAGACCACAGCACTGAAACACCTATACCAAATATAACCTAATAATATAAAGTAAAAAAATATCTAAGTTGCTTATCTTGGTAAAGGTACGATTTTTGTATTGAGCTAATAGCCTAACCTGACTTACGACCAAAGCATAGGAGATCCAATATCTAGGATGGTTGCAGCAACAGAGTTAAATCATACCTAAAATACATTAACCTAGTTGTGGAATTTGTATAATAAATTCACGTATTCATTACTAAAGGGTGAAGTCTAGCCCACCATATTTTCGGGTTGGGTAATACCCTTTTCCACACAGCGGTGACGTTTCACGAAACAAACGTCGAGAAACTGAAAACAAACGAATAAAATCCATCTTCTATCGTGGTTAAAGTTTTCCCGAGCCTGGCCTGGGCTACGATGAAGGACCCCCGACCAAAATGTAAACAAGACCTCGCCGTCGCCCCCCCCCCAAAAAAAAAATAATAAAAAACACATCGCATCTCGGTCAACTCACCAACGCCAAACTCCCCGATGACCAGGACCTTGAACTGCAACTCTCTTGGCACTGTGCTGTGATCCACCGGGGCCACAGCGGTCATATTGTTGGCGAACTTATTTGCAGTATGGCTCAGCAACAACAACAACACCCGCGCATCACTGGACTCTTCCAGGAACTCTGGTCATGTGATCCCGTACGCTGTTGCCTGGAAAATTGGCGATGCTAGACATCAGCAATATCTGGGATATATCTCGTTTGTTATTGGAAAAATACGATGTGTTGTCAGTTAAACAAAGGAAATTATTTGCTTTTGTTAAGTTTCTCGCATCGAAAACGACTGAAATGTAACCATAAAAGTCAAAGTTGAAATTACAGCAATACTTTCGGACGAGACTTTGTTTACGCTAAAACAGCTTTTGCGCATGCGTCACAAATTCTGTGTCCGGTTAAGCTGTTATGGTGTAACTTTTCGATAATATCATAAAAAAACTTAAAAATAACCATTGATAAAATTAAATAAGTAGTTATAAATGCTCTATAATTAATATTATCTTACTTCTGTCGCTTTAAAAATTAAATCTAGCTTTCTACCAAACCTCTTTTTTTACCAAATAGCGTGTCGATGTTCGGACACAACACTGGAATGTTGTGTGAAAGATAAGTATCAAGATGAAAGGATGCGTTTCTAATTACTGTAATCTTGATAGGGAGAGAGTTGTGCAATAAGTACGTAATCTTTTTTCCGAGGTTATCTGTTTACCCAGTATGTTTATAAGAACTATACGACAGAATGTTTCACTGGACACATGAATTGACAAATTATGCAACACGCATAATATGCTTGCATGTTCACAAAGCAACCAGACAAAAAAATAGTATATCATCACACAACGATTTCAGAATAAGTCAATACATTTTCGCAAAACATGGAAATTCCTTCATAGGAAAATCGCTCTGTTCTGTAAACCCAGGAGGTACAAAAACTATATAATAAGAGAAAAACAATTAACCTCTATAACGGCGTAACCAGGATGGTTACTTTAGGATGTCAGTAGCCATGAATGAGCTGTGCATAGCACTTTATATATCTTCACTTTTGAGTTCGAACAGGCTAAACGAAATAAATGGCAATGCATACTTTAAATTGACAGTTCTTGATAACACTTTGACAGATTAAAATTAAATTGACAGACTAACAAATTACTTTGACAAATGACAGATTCACAGAACAAGTGACAAAACAGTTTAAATTGACTGTGTTACTGTAAGATTGAACATTGTGTATATCTATTTGGCAATTAACAAAATAAGTTGATGGCGTTTTAAATGTATAATTAGTAACAATTTATTAATGAATGTTGAATTATATTGATATTCTTGTTCTTTGAAACCTGAAAGAAAATTGACAATTTCTTAATAGGTAGTCAAAGTACTAAAATTTACCCATGCAACATTATAAATGGGCCATGATTTACAGTCAGGAAGGGAGTAATACCCTAATGTCTGGCAATAACGATAACTAGCCAAATAAATTAGCAGTTACAGTGGAGACGGCAGCCATCACTATACTGTACTGTAATTGTTTTAGTAGGTGTTTTCTGTGCATTCTCAGTCATGTTCTTCCTATCTTGCATGTAGCATGGACATCAACTCAGTTGATTAGAATTAAATTGGCATTTCATGGTCGTACTACAGTTAATGAATCGTCTGACGAACCAGTGAACCTAACTGACAAAGAGCCATAATTCTTTAACAATCACATTGACAAATGAATAAAATTTAAATACTGTAAATTACCTTGCGTATGATTTTTATGTGAAAAACATATAGTTATGTACTAGATTCAATACCATATCAAATTACTCTCAAAGTCATTTAGACATGTTAAACGGAATTATCTATTAACTGGCAGGGGGGGATAGTAAAAGAGTGAACATTGGTGCATGTTTCTTTGGCAGTTTACAAAATTAAGTGAAGACATTATAAATGCATGATTATTTACAACTCATTCAAAAATATCAAAACAAATATATGTATCTTAAATCATTTACAACCTATAAGAAAATCCCGCTTTTTATAATAGGTATGCAAATTAATGAAATGCATACCTATGAATTATTTTGCAAGAGTTCTGAAATACATCCTGGAAAAGGGTAAGATATATAAAAATAAACCCTGTTCACTTAATCTGAATGTCTTCGCGTGCAAGCCATCCTCTTAAGTAGGTCTGGCTATGCTGATGATTCACTGAGGATTAGTCAGCATCTATAGTCGGGATATAACTAAGTGTTCTCTGTACGCTCTCAGCATCATATATATATATGTGTGTGTGTGTGTGTGTGTGTGTGTGTGTGTGTTAGCAGATGCTCGCCAACGCTCTCATTTGCCAGTTTCTTATTAAACTCCTGATGTAATTGATGTTTTATAACAAGATTAGTATTTACTTTGATCCTCATAATGCAGGTGGTTCATAGTCACCAGTACCACCTGAGGTTAATTAAACTTTTCGTAAATTCTAAAGGTCAAGCAAGTTATATTTATATTATAAGGCGTACTCACTACTCCAGGATCCTTTGAAGCTGTCTTCAGCTCCTGGAGCATTCCTGGAGAAATGCCCATTGGATCATAGCGTCTTCTTGAAGTCTTAAAGATTCCAGGATCATGTGAAGCCGTCTTCAGCTGGAGGACTGCCCATTGGTTTACAAAGTCTTCTTGAAGACGTCTCCAGGAGGTGAAGACGACTTCAAAAGATCCTGGAGTGGTGAATAGGCGTCTTCAGCTCTTGAAGCATTCCTGGAGAAACGCCCATTGGATTTCTGGGCGGAATGATTCCGAATACAGATTCTGGATTTCTCCATAAATCGTTTGTTTGTTTGTTTGAATGCACACTTCGAGATTCGCGAGGCTGCAGTAGAAGGAGACGAAGGCAGCTGGATTCTTGAAGACTTCTTCAGGAAGCCTTGACAATCCAGGGGTGTTTATCCAGGAGTTCTTCAGGAGCTGAAGACGGCTTCACAGGATCCTGGTGTCGTGAAGACGTCTTCAAGAAGACTTTGTGATCCAGTGAGCGGTTCTCCAGCTGAAGACGGCTTCACATGATCCTGGAGTCTTTAAGACTTCAAGAAGACGTTATAATCCAATGGAATTGGACTTCAAAGGATCCTCAAGTAGTGAAGACGTCTTATAAATATAACTTGCTTGACCTTTAGAATTTATGAAGTGCTTAATTAACCTCATGTGGTAACTATGAACCACCCGCATTAGGAGAGGGGGAGGGGGAAGGGGGATGGGAGTTTTAATGATCATCAGTCTTAGTAATTGGAGGAGCAATGAAGGGTTATTTCTTGGAATGCGTAAGTGTAAAGTTTTTTGTTTTTCAAAGCTCGTGTTATGTTGTTCAGAACTATTATAGTGCTTATTAGTTGTGTTGATTAATCCTCACTTCAAAGTATATATTTTATGTTTAAACATTGGTACTGTCATAATATTTTCGTTAAAAGTAGCACTGAATTTAAGGAGCTTGAAATTTCTATGTACGGGTTTCTTCCTGTGGGTGGTTGGGTTACGAGTTCAGTTCATTCTTCTTCTTCTTCTTCTTCTTCTTCTTCTTCTTCTTCCACACAACCCCGTGCTGTTAAAACCAAGGTTACGGCGGCCCTGACTTTCAAAAACTGACGAGCGGGAAAGGGTTCAGTGTGTTACAGATACGCACCAAATATACAAGTTTCAGACACTGTTCACAATCAAACCCTACGATTTCGAGTACTAGGCCTATGCATGTGAGGTGCAAAAATAATTTTGGTCTCGTTTGGTAACCACTGCAAACTCTCTCTCTCTCTCTCTCTCTCTCTCTCTCTCTCTCTCTCTCTCTCTCTCTCTCTCTCTCTCTCTCACACACATTTACACACTCACACGCCGGAGAAGAAATTCATGAATTCTGTTATTGCGCAAATAAATTTAATGCCAGATGTAATTCGCTGGCAATGCAGAGATGTACTTGTTTATTTTTCTTTAATGATTTCAAAGTCACCCTATTAAAAATCATTGTAAGGAACAAAACACTTCTATTTTTTGCGGTTTCTACGTGGAATTATGCAATATGACAATTGATTTCAAGGTAGACACCAGAATAATAGCAATCCAAACAGAATTTTGAGCTATAGATTTAAAGGACCGTTTTCTCTCAGTTATCAAAATCACAGAAAATGTCATAGATTATATTAGGGACGTCTGAAGCAAAATCTACTAATAAAATCGATCATTTTACTTTTCAATGCAAAGATAACTGAGCTTCAGACAAAATTGTTTCACTTATTAGTCAAAACTGGCACTATTTTTTCGCCTATTTCCTGAGATGACACATTCTTCAATTTAATGTAATTGCCTTATTGAAATTGTAGCCTAGGCTATGCAGGCCTAGACCTATCAAGTCACATTACTGTAATTAAAAAGAAAATAAGTTCTACTTATTTGTCGCTTTATTGCGTCATACTGAAATATTAAAATGTTTTATGATCTACTTCTATTTCGAATTCTTAAAGTGATGATACCAGAGCATAGGCTTACTTGGAACTAATCTGAATTTCTTAGTCTTGTGACATCTAGTGCGCAGCACTAGGACTGTAAGAGCCCCGACGCTGTCTCTTCCAAACACGTGTGTGTTCGTGTGTTCGTCGATCGTCATCATCGGAGTCGACAGGACAAAACAGGAGCGTCTCGTTTTCTTTCTCTACAGGAACGCGATTTCAACCATACAATATTTCCGTCTGTTTCTCCCTAAGCATTGTTGTCTTAACGTATGTACAATCACCACTACTTGCATTGCCATGCAAGCATTCTAATCATGTACTCATAATGTTCCAACGAATCTTCTGTATCAAACTGTGTATGTTTCTGTTTGTGAAGACGCCAAAGGTCTCTCCATTTCACATTTATTATGCTATTGCATTGTATCCATTAATGTGTCTTGAATCTCATGCAATTGGCCATATGTAGGATTTCCTGACCCTTCCACTGATGTATGTTTCATCACCGTATGTTAATCATGTCTCTTGATATCGCCATCTGTTTGTCTGCCGACAAACACAGATGTCTGAACCTTTTATGTCCGTTTTACCTGTCTGTGTGTAGACGCTACATTACCGCTCGCACGCGTCAATAACACCCAGCCAGTATGTCGCTCATAACCCAGTCCTTACACTGTTCCCCCCACACTTGTAAGAGCCCCGACGCTGTCTCTTCCAAACACGTGTGTGTTCGTGTGTTCGTCGATCGTCATCATCGGAGTCGACAGGACAAAACAGGAGCGTCTCGTTTTCTTTCTCTACAGGAACGCGATTTCAACCATACAATATTTCCGTCTGTTTCTCCCTAAGCATTGTTGTCTTAACGTATGTACAATCACCACTACTTGCATTGCCATGCAAGCATTCTAATCATGTACTCATAATGTTCCAACGAATCTTCTGTATCAAACTGTGTGTATGTTTCTGTTTGTGAAGACGCCAAAGGTCTCTCCATTTCACATTTATTATGCTATTGCATTGTATCCATTAATGTGTCTTGAATCTCATGCAATTGGCCATATGTAGGATTTCCTGACCCTTCCACTGATGTATGTTTCATCACCGTATGTTAATCATGTCTCTTGATATCGCCATCTGTTTGTCTGCCGACAAACACAGATGTCTGAACCTTTTATGTCCGTTTTACCTGTCTGTGTGTAGACGCTACATTACCGCTCGCACGCGTCAATAACATCTTCCAAGATTCTGTACATTTATCTCAGTAAGGAACAACCAATAAACCAGTTAACACCCAGCCAGTATGTCGCTCATAACCCAGTCCTTACAGGACTTATAAAAATAGCTACAAAAAATAATTGTATACATGCTAAATAATAGTCTAGTATTTCCATTTAACATTTCCATACTGAAGCTTTTATTAAATGGTATGCAATACATTTTGGCGTCACTCTAAAGTGGCGATGTTTTCCCCTTGAAACTCGAAGTATAGGCCTATCATTATTCTGCATGTTCTTCAGAGTAGGTGCTGCATTTTCTGATGCATTTATGGGTTTTTTTTCTAGGTGACGAATAACTGTTACTAGAACTAATCTGTTCAGTTGCAACATTGCCTCGGAAACAGAAATATACAATGGCAGAAATTTTTATATGTGTATGTACGTATGTAATTAAAACAAAACGTATGATCCTAGCTAGTTTTATCTTCATTTAGACATTTACAAGATATTCCTTTTGAAAATGTCTAAATAAGTTGATACCAATAATGATAACACATTTGTTACACCACACACACATATATATATATATATGTGTGTTGTGTAACAAAATGTGCAAAAGAGGATGATATCAACAAGTGGCTGGGTGTTTGAAATAAGATTTGCCCCTTGCATGCACACTTGTGAATATGTGTATTTTTAAAAAGCGGTAAATGGAAATATAACACACACACACATATATATATATATATACACATAATCACAAGTGTGCATGCAAGGGGCAAATCTTATTTCAAACACCCAGCCACTTGTTGATATCGTGCTCCTCTTTTGCAATAGCCACAGTCCATAAGAAGGAATTGATCAAAATAAAAGAACTAAGATTATACCACTGAAAACATAAACAAGCACAAAGACAAACTAGAAGTGAAGTAATTGGAAAGTTTGGTATATCAGTTCGTTTGCTGTTTAAGTAACTTCATTGCTATGGTACGGGAAAGGCACAACGCTATTGAGAAAATCTCTCACATTCTTATGGTATACTATATTTATTATATATGTAACACGGAAGATAACAATTATGGGCCTAGCGTTATATTGGCAACTCTTACCTTATGGTATAAAGAACACATACAAGAATGACGCCGTCGGTTGTTGGCAAATAATTACTCCATTTTTCGCATCGTCTCTCTAGCCGTCTATGGTGGCGATGGCGATTCAGCATCGCCTCGATTCGAGAAAATAAAATGGAACATTTACTTTGAATTTCAAGTTAAAATATACGAGTTGGTCGACAGTAGGACAGTTAATCAAGCTGACATAAGAGGACGTACTAAGGAAGAGGATCGTATGAGTCCCATGTTCTTGAACGGTACCAAGAGCATCGGGAAAAAGGCAAATCAGACGCATGGTTTGCGGTTCCGAATAGAAATTATACTGACCTGTTTCAGCAGCTTCAGTGATATCTGTGACCTGTGAAGTGGTATTTGTATGCTAACTATTTTTCTTACCAAATTCACAAACCATGTCGGCGTAGTCCTATACTACCTTAGACCTAGCTAGGCTGTAGCGTGAGTTAAAAGAAAATTAGCAACGTTCAGGATTTTAAATACTTTTACACTATGTCCGGTTATTCTGGTTGTATACCTGTGTAGCCTTGTAAAATTTTGTTAATAATTAAGCCACATGTTACTTAGTAGTCAACAATGAATGAACTACAATCTACGTTGAGTAAATTCTATTCTCACCACTACAGCGTGAACAATCCAGTCAGTCGTACTGTACTGTACAAACATATTTAAAATGCCACTATTCCAATGGTGTACAATTTACACAGGATTCGTTAGTTTTCTTTGAATGGGAAAACTCTACAAACAAGGTTATGTATTTCATGTTTGAATCTCACGAAAAAAGTTAGTGTTGTCTCTTACGTTTCACAGTTTCGGCCGTCGATGTTCTGAGCAGGACAGAGACTAAATTATATTCATATGGTACATTATATATTTCCTTTGTAATACTGACACACGATAAATGCCATTTTTGAAAATGGAAACCGTTGATACATGCAGAATGGGTTGGAAGATTTAAAGGCCATCAACATCGTATTTGCATTACACGTGAGCTATTTTCCTCAGAGATCATAAAAAGCCTTTACGTATAAAAGCAAGTAAGAAATGTGCCAAAAGTTTCTTCGGCGCAATCGAGTTTTCTGTACAGCCGCTACAGCGTATAATCAAGGCCACCGAAAACATTTCTATCTTTCGCTGGTCTTGGTGTAATGCTGTATGAACCTCGGCCCATGAGTCTTTCACCACGGCCCGGTGGTGGCCTATCCTATATCGTTGTCGGAAGCACGATTATGGCTAACTTTAACCTTAAATAAAATAAAAACTACCGAGGCTAGAGGGCTGCAATTTGGTATGTTTGATGATTGGAGGGTGGAAGATCAATATATCAGTTTGCAGCCCTCTAGCCTCAATAGCCTTTAAGACCTGAGGGGGCGGACAGAATGAAGTGCGGACGGACAAGCAAAGCCGGCACAATAGTTTTCTTTTACAGAAAACTAAAAACTGTAGTGACGTCAATTTGCTGTTTTAAAACGGAAAAATAATGGCCCCATGAAAAAAATAATAATATTGAAAATTTAGGTAATAACATAAATGAGAAATATAAAAATGGGGAAAAAATAAAAATCAACCATAAAAATAATATATAACGGAGCGGTTTGTGGTTCGGCGCATGATGGCACGTAATTCCCAACCGCCCAATTAGCATGCTTACGGCATATCATCTTATACAGTTTTCCACTCGCCAAGTTTATGGTTGCTCTAATTTGCAAAAGTGCATTGCGGGTGGTGGAGAGATGAATTGCTATCGTTTCCCAATTATCAGAATTATGTAGGAAGTGAGTGAGCATTAATGGAAGTAGTGATGTCAGTCTTAAAAGCGCAGGAGTATGGATAAGACATCAGGCAGTCGATTACTAGTGCAAGACTTGTAAGTAGGCCTATGTGGTAGTTGAGCTTAGCTGGAAGTGAAAAAAAAAGATAGTTATCACATCATTCACACGAGATAGAGAGATAAAAAAAAAGTCGATTATAATTGTATGCGTGGAGGCTAAGGAAAGGGAAGATGATATTCAGCTTTTGAGAGAGAACGAGATTTTTCTGAAAGGTTTTTCATGCATGTGGATGTGCTTATTGTTCCAATTGATGGCGGGGATAGGGGAAGCGATACCCCACATGAGAGAGAGAGAGGAAAACGCTTCAAGAACGTTTTCCGTGCATATGAATAGCCTAGGCCTATTATACTTATACGTTATATTACTTATACGTTATTCATCATAATATTTTTTTCCTCTTCACAGGGTTGGACTCTAGTTTTTAACACGTCTTATGGGATGCAGTTGCTAGGCCTATTGACTTGCTCATCCAGGTTGCGATTCACCACATCGTGCAAGATATATATTTAAGTATGTGTAACGCATTTTGTTCAAGGGTGTATATTGTCATTTATATTTTCTTAAGCGAACTGAGCCGCAGATTACAAATAACATAAAGTTGTGGCTTTCATCAGATCACTGCTTGAGAAATCTTTTCCTACTTACTCCAAACATTTTTTAAATATTTTTTTTCCAAAATTATGTAGAGAAACTTGGGAAGTGTATTCTATAGGAAACGTGAAAACTATAGGGAATTTGGAATAATGTTTCAGTACGAACCGTAGTGGAATTTGAAAGGAACGTGTCAGGAGCCGTTGGCCTTACTGGCCAATCGAAAGCCCTTCAGGGCATAAGGTCTGCTAAAACACCTACATAGCCCAAGGGATTGGATACACGAGCGCTAAAAACGTTGCGTTGCTGACGCTGTCTAACGTCGAGTTTTCGGCCAGACCGCATGAGCGCTATTTTCGAAGCGTTACAGAGTATCAAATAAGCATGTTTAGCCCATCAGACATGCAAAGAAGTCAGCCAAGGCGTTCCTAGCGCTACGCTAATCGACGTTAGGAATTCCTGATGCCCACGTAACGCGTCCTAACGTAACGCTAGTAATGCTCGTGTAGTCCAAATTAGTGGGTTTTCCATTGAGAAGCTTGGGAAGACACCTCACTATGTAATAATTCATCGAAGACTTTGATTTATCCACCTATTTTCTTCTTCGCCATCTCTTACTATCATCACGCCGTTGTTGTAATGAACTGGAGTCACAAAAGACATCTATAAATTTCCATGTCATTCTGAATCAAATGTGGGATTAATCACGTACTGACCATTTAAATGACTGCTTGAAGGCGGAACTCGTTAACAGCTTTACGACACAGCTTTGGTCTAAATTGCGCTACCAGATTCATAAAACCAGGTAGGTGTCTTGAAATATAATAATTCATCATAACGTTATATATATATATATATATATATATATATATATATATATATATATATATATATATATATAGGTATATGTGTGTTTCACCCACACGCCTTTCCATGAGTAGAGGAGGCGGTTGAAAAGGGTTCTCTTCACAGCAAGTCATTTGCGATGACGGTGTTAGATCCATGTCCCACACCACCCTGACTGCGACCCACAACAGCCTAACTGTCATCAGGAACTAAATCACTGCTGACATCAGCAAGGCATAAAGGATTTTAACGGTCTGCGAGTACATCACTTCGACTCATTCAGGGATCGAATTCGGCTTTCTTTCTGGAGTGCGAGTTTCGTAACCTTCGATATATATATATATATATATATATATATATATATATATATATATATATATATATATATATATATATATATATATATATATATATATATATATATATATATATATCAAATATACTGTATATCAAACCTCAGAAACAAACAAAACACAGAAACAAACAAATCCAATAGAGTAGAGTGACCCCCACCAAACATGAGCCTACAATTTCTTCGATTCAGATCGAGCTACCTATACGAGGCTCTATGGGGAACATTAACGGCCGTTGGAAATCTTGGGATGTGATAACCCTAAAAGGTTTCGATTGTTACGGCCGTTTTGGATCGTTGGTACAGGGGAAGTTTCTTTTACGGAAAGGTTTCTTTCGTTAGATTTGGTCAGATTTGAAAGCCAAAGGCCGCGGGCCACCGACTAGCTTATTCACCGAACGTACTAGGTATATGTTACGTGTGCATTTGCTATTGCAAATTCCTTTTGAGGTTATTTCTTGGTCGATGCAACACAGGTTGGATGAAGTCCACGTGTCTTTTCTGAAGGTCATTTAGCGCCTGGGGGCAAATGATGAAAGCAGAAAAATGAATGGAGTTTAACATTGCGAAAGCATTAGACCTATAATTGGAAGTTTTCTATTTACTTGGCTTGAACACAATAGATCCCGTTGTCCAGCCAAAAGGGAGGATATTAGCATAAATTTAGGCAAGATTGAAAAAGGGAAAAGTGAAATACAGTAAAGAGAAAGGACAGGTAAGACTGAACCGTTCATTCTTTTTAATAATACAAACATATCTGGTTTAATATAGGCCTACGCACTGGTAGCTTCAGTAGCCTGTCATTTGTCTTTGGTAGTATGACCTTCCCGCAACGTATTTCATCGTAATTCCGGATTTTTTTTTATGCTTTACTTCAGCCTTTTAGCATCAGTTAAAATTCCACGTAATTTATTCTTGTAAAAATATTTTCAGTTTCTCATGACCCGACATTTTGGTTGAAATTGTTTTGTTCAAGAGGGGAAACCATTTTCCCAGTTTGTTTCTTTGAGGGGAAGAACACATCCCTTTTCTGCTTCTTAGATAGGGAGAAAATGTACCTGTTGTGTTTCTTCGACACGGAGAAGCTTCGAGGGGGAAGAACATGAGAGCATTTTCCTCCTCCTAGAGAGGAGTGTTTGAAACTGCTCTCTTTAACGAGGGTGATTCATTAGAGGTATAATTCGTTCGTTTTACTCCCTGATTGTTCATTTATTCTTTTGTTGTCAATGTTCGGTTGGTGGGTTGTCTCCCAAAGGACGGCGTCTGGTCTCCCCGCACCGCCCCCCCTTTTTTTTTTGAAGAAGAAGAATATAAGCTTTCTCTTTCTCGAAAGAGGAAAATAAGTTCCCACTCGAGGAAACAGAATGGGAAAATGTCTCTCTCTCTCTCTCTCTCTCTCTCTCTCTCTCTCTCTCTCTCTCTCTCTCTCTCTCTCAGGGACAGTAATAAAAATGTTCAGCCTCTAAAGATAGGAAGCTGTCATCCTTCTCATTCTTCAAGGAGCAGAAGAAGAACAGAGTGCATTCTTCTTCTGCTCCTTGAAGAATGAGAAGGATGCCAGCTTCCCATCTTTATAGGCTGAACATTTTTATTACTGTTCCTTCGAGAGAGAGAGAGAGAGAGAGAGAGAGAGAGAGAGAGAGAGAGAGAGAGAGAGAGAGAGAGAGAGAGAGCATTTTCCTGTTCTGTTTCCTCGAGTGGGAACTTATTTTCCTCTTTCGAGAAAAAGAAACCTTATATTCTTCTTCTTCATAAAAAAAGGGGTGCCGGGGAGACCAGACCCCGTCCTTTGGGAGTCAACCCACCAACCGAACATTGACAACAAAAGAATAAATAAACAATCAGGAAGTAAATGAACGAATTACCTCTAATGAATCACCCTCGTTAAAGAGAGCAGTTTCAAACAACCCCAATTTACCATCAGGTAAATTCAGCTCTCGAGAAGAATAATTCCTTTTTTATTCGCTCGTTGAAATCGGGCGCCGCCGTCGATCTCACAAGTGGGGAACCGAGCGATGACAGTGAATTCTGAAGAGAAGAGAGATCTCCCTTGTTGCCCAAAATGGAAAATTAACCCTAACTTATGGGATGAGCTCGCCAATTAATCTTATATATTTTTGCGTCGTAAATACATCCGAAGTGCTGTCATTTAGAAATGATATTTCTTGATGATAACTGATCGTCACGAAATTCATCGACAATGAAAGCGATGTAAATACGCTAATTTATCATTTAAACGATGAAGCCGAATTAAACCATTGTGCGTTGAATGTGGACTGAATCGTGAATTTATGAAAAGCAACGGGCATTACGACACCTATTGTATTATACACACTTCCCTATTCTGATGTTCAATAATCATTTTAATTTCCTATTGCTTGCAGCCTGACTCCATCACCGTCAGGTCATCATTTCGTACATAACTATTAAGCCTGATGGAAAGACGCAATAAATCAAGGATTCCGGAATAAATCGGTCATCTGTCTAGTGACCAAGGATAGTGAGCTACGTATTATTCAAACCTGATACGACTCAGGCTATGAAAATTGTTTTTAAGCGCCCTTTGAAGATCAGTGGACGGCTGCATTATCCAGCAGTCGGGGATATATATATATATATATATATATATATATATATATATATATATATATATATATATATATATATATTATATATATATTATATATATATATATATATATATATATATATATATATATATACATATACACACACACACACACACACATATATATATATATATATATATATATATATATATATATATATATATATAGAGAGAGAGAGAGACTCAAGAGAGAGAGAGAGAGAGAGAGAGAGAGAGAGAGAGAGAGAGACTCAAAAAAGGAAAAGGAGATGAAGAGAGAGAGGGAGAGAGAGAGAAACAATGTCCAAAAACGAAAAGAGATGAGGAGAGAGAGAGAGAGAGAGAGAGAAATAATATCTAAAAACGAAAAGATGTGAGAGAGAGAGAGAGAGAGAGAGAGAGAGAGAGAAAGCTAAAGATGAAAAGGCGACAGGGTTCAAAATATCCGAAACATTATCAAATTCACCCCTGAGGAAAAACTATTATATTCTGATTAATTCTGTAAAAACAATTAGTTCTCTATACAGTTAACATTTTGTATCAATTGTAACTCCACTGCCTTCGGTAATTTTATGCTGAACAGTTTCGCAGTTTTATTGTTTTTCTTCCAAGCTACGTTTAATTATATTGAAAGTATGAATATTTAGTTTTTTTTTTTACTTTATTTATTTATTGATCTATCTATCTATTTATTCGTAGATTTATTTATTTATTTATCTATGTATCCTGACGACAGCGCCGGAAAACTCAAAATTAATTATAAAAAGTCATTTATAGAGAATTAATTGGATTTAAGTTCAAAGTGCAAGCACATACCTTTATATATGAATATATATATATATATATATATATATATATATATATATATATATATATATATATATATACATACATACATACATATATATACAAATATATATGTATGTATATATATTACAAATATATATGTGTACATATATATATATTATGTATCACAGCGTTTACAAAAACAAGGAATACAAAACGATTCGCCAAAGTAAAAGATATTTAGATATTGGCCTTAATCTTGAACCCACGTAAGTAGGATTAGTCCATAATGAAGAGGGGATTGGGGCTTTTCAGAAATTCAATTACGGGAATAATCCCACGGGCTAGATATTTTTCCTTTATAAGGGAATCCACCAAGACCTTCTTTCTCTACCACTGAAATATTCTTATTAGAATTCCAATCCCCCGATTTCTGCGACGGCGTCATAAATTGCTTATTATTCCCTTAGTTTAAAAACCACGCCATGGAAATGATATGTGGAAGTTGAAAGGGTTACATCAGAATCTTTATATTTTATTAATTTTCCTCTTCTTTATATTTTAGTTGACGCAAAACACTGACTAACTCACTAACTTTACCAACTCGTTAATGGAATGCGTTTTGTGACAGAATTTAATTGTACTATCTGGCGCTCAGTAATTGCTTCAAAATACTGAACGCCTTGTTGAGTCGTAACCAAGATCATTTTTGGCATCGAGGTAAGATCAGTTAAAAATTTTCTTACGTTGTCAATCCCTCAATTGTTGCAGCTTCTTGTTTTTATTTTCTTTTAAAAAATATATTTCCTTTATCAAATTTCAGGCGACTGCCTCTTGCCCCTTGCCAGCTAAACCGAGTGAAATTGACGGAGAATATTTTTGACGAATTCGCACCAGTTTGTGCGTTTTTATTTACGCGGGATCTAGAGACTTTCGAGAGGGATTAAGAGTCGTTGTGTGGATTCGGTTTACAGAGCGGAAAGACACATTTTTCTTGAGAAATTCTCCCTTTCAGTATTTACGCGGCTTGTCTTGAAAACAGTTTTGAAAAGGTCTAAAACGATGATCAAGTTATGTATATATATATATATATATATATATATATATATATATATATATATATATATATATATATATATATGTATGTATGTATATAGTAATTATTGAAAAAGGCATTCCAATAATATATATATATATATATATATATATATATATATATATATACATATATATATATATATACACACATTATATATATATCATATATATACAGTATATATATATATATATATATATATATATATATATATATATATATATATGTGTGTGTGTGTGTGTGTGTGTGTGTGTGTATATATACATATATATGTATATATATAAATGCGTTTTTCAGTAATTACCAGGAAATGTTAGAGCACACGAAATGCCCTAAACCATTAACGAATTCAATGTCGTCCTGGTCACCTTAAGAGCTCTTGAGCAGAGCAAAGATGATCCAAGAATAACCGTTAATCTTAAAGCTTACGCAACAGAAAGGTTACCTTGAGATTTTAGATAGTGCTCCTCAGTGTCAGTACTGACCCGTTGCGCGGGTGGTAGAGGCCGTCAGTGCACCTCGCGGTGTGCTGTAGTCATTACTTAAGGTTCTTTGCGGCGTCCCTTCGGTCGCTAGCTGCAACCTCTTTCATTCCTTTTACTGTACGCCCTTCCATATTCTCTTTCTTCCTTCTTACTTTCCACCCACTCCTAACAATTGTTTCATGGTGTAGCTGCGAGGTTTTCATCCTGTTAAACCTTTAAAAGCTTTGTACTCTCAGTTTCCCTTTCGGAGCTGAATGACTCCAGTGGTCCCAGCGGTAGGCCTTCGGCTAATTTCTATATTCCATTCCATTCCAATATCAGTACGTATCTTTGCTCACTGAGTGGCCTATTAAACTCGAAAGAGAACTCAGTCAAAAAAAAAAAAATAAAATAAATAACCTGATATTCTAAGGCGTCGATGTTCCCAAAGGTTGATGGTCAAGCATAAGGTAGCCTATCGCAGTACCAGGTCAACGCATAAATTCACCTGCACGTATTTGAGGGTTATGTCACATCACGGACTGTCCTCCTCTCTCTCTCTCTCTCTCTCTCTCTCTCTCTCTCTCTCTCTCTCTCTCTCTCTCTCTCTCTCTCAGTCATGGCTACTTTGGGGCATGAGACGTGGCTTCATGAGGCGAATTACTTTAGGAACCGAGATAAGGCTACCTCGTTTGCTTGGTGGAATAAACGGCTGCTAGCTTAAATTTCCTGGGATAGTAGATTTGATGGAGTTGAACTATGATCTGCTAGTTTGTAAGCTTTTATGAATGTAAAGGATGTTACCTAGTTTTATGAATATAAAGGATGTTACCTAGTTTTCTGTTTTTAACATAAATATGAATAGGTAAGAGGCATCGGTACCTCAAGTTTGGGTATGAAAGACATTACCATATCCAGATTGACGTAGACCTACTGAAGACAGGGTGCAATGCTCTGCTCGTCATGAAATGGTTAAGTGTTCAACTCATTACTGTGTTTTTCAACTCTGATTTTAACGTTTAAATAGTCTCAGTGTTGAGATTTTTGGCGTCTTTATTAGCCTCAGCCTCGTGACGTCAGGTGATTTGGGTCTATGCCAGTGACGTCACTGAAAATGTTTTTGTCGTTCTTTTCGTTTGTTGAGGAATGATTTAGATGCAAGTCTCAACAAAGCCATAAAGTAATTAAGTACTGCAACTAATGCTGTGTAAGTAATTAAGTTGCATCTAATCTTTTGTAAGTAATTAAGTACTGCAACTAATGCTGTGTAAGTAATTAAGTTGCATCTAATCTTTTGTAAGTAATTAAGTACTGCAACTAATCTTGTGTAAGTAATTAAGTACTGCAACTAATCTTGTGTAACTGATTAAGTATTGCATCTAATCTTTTGTAAGTAATTAAGTATTGCAACCAATCTTGTGTAAGTAATTAAGTACTGCAACTAATCTTTTGTAACTGATTAAGTATTGCATCTAATCTTTTGTAAGTAATTAAGTATTGCAACCAATCTTGTGTAAGTAATTAAGTACTGCAACCAATCTTGTGTAAGTAGTTAAGTATTGCAACTAATATTGTGTGATTAAGTATTGCAACTAATCTTGTGTAATTGAATATTGCAACTACTCTCATGTAAGAAATTAAGTATTGCAACTAATCTCGTGTCAGTAATTAAGTATTGCAGCTAATCTTGTGTGATTAATTGCAACTAATCTTGTGTAATTAATAAAACATTGCAACTAATCTCATGTAAGAATTTAAGTATTGCAACAATCTCGTGTAAGTAATTAAGCATTGCATCTAATCTTGTGTAAGTGATTAAACATTGCAGCTAATCTTGTGTAAGTAATGAATAAGTGCAACTCATCTGGTGTAAGCAGTTAAGCATTGCAGTTAATCTTGTGGGCATTACTAATAAAGTAACCTCAGAATTCTCTTCCTGGCTTACAGCCTGCGTTCTATCTCTCCTTGTGGGCTTAGACCGCTACCCTTTCCTTTCTAAATCCTCTACAGTGCTTTCATCAGGCCTGGGCTAGATAAAGGATGCCCATCCCATCGGCCTCAGCCTTTAGAAGAAGCGTGACTCGAGACAGATGTTCTTGAGTTTAGTGTTAGAAAATTTGTCTCGAATTTTCTTGTTCATTCTCTTGTTTATTTGCCATAAAATTATCGGCTTTTTAATTTGGATAATTCATCGTCATTTATGTGTTGTTATCACATCATCTTCGCCTTTATTTCGTTTCGTTTCTTCTCTTACACAAGACTGAATCTTGGCAAAAAGAGACGCTAATTGTTTCGAAAGCCTGAAAGGGTAAACTTTATGAAATAAGCGATTAATGATATTCAGTGGAATTCTACTCTTTTCATATCATTCTTTTTCACCCACTTCATACATAAGGATAATTGAAAACTGAGATTTATCACAGATGTTGGTTTAATCAACGGTACGTATCGTACATGGGATCAAAAATTGTCTTTCATTAGAACTTTTTGCAGTCTCATTTTGCTTTTTAAAAATCTATAAAATTTCCATTTTTGAGTAAAACTTGGTGTTTGAAGAATCGATCCTTCTCACGACGTTGATTCAGCTCTCGGAGACCTGCGTTAAGTAAAAGATGGGATTGTGACATAAGAATACCCGACTTCTTCTGGAGACTGGTTCTTCAAACCTTTGGTCCAACGGTGTGAAATCGAGGCTCATAAGAATAAGACTGAAGTTTTGTATTCATGCAAACCATCAGGTGATTTTATTCGATATTTTTTCATTTATAAATCCATTAGTTTGTTTATATTCAGTTTCTTTAGTTTTTTTTTTTTAGCTTGCAGATTTTACAGATGTTGCGTCTGTGATTAAACCATTATAACACAACACAGTTTCAGGTATCGGAGTCAAAGCAAATCTTAATCAAACACAGGTAACACCAAATTAAATCAAATAAAAGAAGAATCAATCCAATTAAATAAGATGCAAGACAAATTCACCCAGTTAAATAAGAAACATGACAAATTTACTTGGAGTAGGCCCTGTCCGCCCTTTCCTCTAGGCTGGCAACGGTGTCCGGCAGGGCGACGCCCTGTGTCTCTGGCAGAGTCAAGGTCGCAACAGCGGCGACGATGGAAGTCGCGCCGAACACCAGGGACGGTGCCCAGGGGAATGCGATGACCTGTAGAAAGTATAATCTGTTTTCAAAATGTTTGAGAGAATAATTAGGGTCAAGATAAGATGGTTAACTTCGCTGATCGAACGATCATTCGGGGGTGAGGTTGCTAGGCCTATGTTCCTCCTCCGCCAGGTAGCTACTCACAATAGTCGGCTGTTGTCAGGTATATGATTCACCACTTAAGTTGCTAGTCCCTTGGTCATCTCCATCCTGGTAGCTACCCACAACAGTCGTCTATCGTCAGGTATATATAATTCACCGTTTAAGTTGCTAGGCCTACGTTCATTTTCACCCCGGTAGCTACCCACAACAGTTATCTAATGGTTAGATATTAACTCACCACTCAGGTCAATAGGGGCAGAATATGTTTTAAGGGAATGTACCCAAATCGTCAGTCTCAGCCGGGAATCGAACGCAGGTCCTCTCACTGGCGAGAGACTGTTCTAACTACTAGTAATTACGTGGTTCAAGCGTGGGTTTTGATTTATACATATAGATATATATACAAGGAAACCACTTTATATAGTTTTGCTAAAAGGTTTTTTATCCAATTTGTTGGATGTAAGTAACAGTTTTTCAGCCATTTCACCTATTGGCTGAATTTTTGGACATTTTATGAAATATTTTATAATGACTGGAGTTTTCATGAATGGATGATTGTATACTTCGACTGTAAAATATATACACATACACGAGAGAGAGAGAGAGAGAGAGAGAGAGAGAGAGAGAGAGAGATATCGGACTTACGAGCAGTTCAGTAATGAAAGGAGAGACGATGGAGCCGATCCTGCCCACCATGAAGGAAGTCGAGATTCCCCTGCTTCGTACCTCCGTCGGGAAGAGCTCGGAGGAATAGAAAACCACGATCTGGAAAGCCGAGGAGATGGCCACTCGCCCGACCATCGCCAGGGTCATGGTGGTGATGACGTAGTCTGAGGGAATAAGGAGAGATTCAGAGGAAATGAGGAGAGATTCAGCAGCTTGTCAAGGCGGATATTAGTCATTTCGTCAGTTGGCTCATGGAATCTGTCTTGTGGCTTGTCCACACTAGCGGGCATGCCCGACGGGCACTTCCAGCTGTTTATATTTTCTCTCGCTTCAGAAGCAGTGTTACCAGACAATCGCATCGTTCTGTCTCCGTACTCGGTCGATAAGTTTAGTGGAACGGGTTATGGGAACACTGTTTGCCCTTCGGGCAGTGCCCGCTAGTGTAGACAGGGCTTTAGGGAACCTTCCCATCACGTCGTCAAAATTAGGCTGAAGAGTAAGATTTGGTGCATTTTTCTGATGTTACCATAAAATACTGAGCACGTTGCAGGGGCGTTTATCTTCAGTTGTAGAAAAATAGGAGAGAAGAAACGTTTCAATCGTGGCCACTTGAAATCACATAGGAGAGCAGGTGACATTCGATTTTTCTTAAATGCTTAAACTAATGATCTTGAAAACTTTTAAAAGGCTAGAAGCAGCAAAGGTGTTAGAGAACTACCTTCTGGAACCCTATCAGTAGCAATAACTCTTTGCTGTTAGTCTGTGCTGTTTGCAGTACAACTGAGTTGAATTGTTCAGATCCAAGTATTATATAGCGTAATGGTTTGGAACATTACATCTGAAAATGTATACCTCAAACATTGGTTTACTTAAGGGTAAAACATAGGGAATAAAGACGGGAAATCTAAAGCTTGTTTGCAGTCAGATCACACAGAAAACCTGAAGAGATTTATTTCATCTTCATATTGAAAGGAAACACTTGGTGACACTCTAGAAAACTTCTTAAAACATGCCTCCAGATGAACATAGGAGAGATAAGTCTGAATAACTCAGTGTACTGGTTAAACGTATTTAGTCAGGAAAGAATTAAGCTAAGACGAGCAAGTTGAGGCATCGGGGAGGACTGTAGAGAGTTACATAAAGCTTACTTTCAGTCAGAGCATAAGAAAAATTAAAGAGGGCCTGACAACTTTTCAACTCTCAGGTCTAGGGTAAAATCTTCCTTGCCTTGGAACTTGGTATGAAGAAATCTGGGGTAAATTTACAGTTAACCGAAATGAATTACCCAGTCAGTTTATTAAATGAGTGTTGTTTTCAGGCAAGACAAAGAGAAAACTGCAGGGTGATTTACAACTGATTTACAGTCAGATCCAGGGAAAAATCGTTTGACAGATTCCTTGCCATTACCTTGTTATTAGTCGAAATTCTGGTTAAAACTCAAGAGAACGCTAGAAAACCTCACACTTAACCCATAAACAACAAATCAAACCAGACCTTTAGGAGTAGGAATTAGAGACAGAAGCATTAATCCACTGAGAAGGAAGCTGCCAACGCCAGGGACTCTTCTGCCGAACCTGGACACGATAGGTATGGTCAGAGAGTACGCGGGAATCTCCATCAGTCCAGAGAGAGCCATGAAGACGTAAGGGTCCTTGCTCAGATTACCGCCGCTCAGAGAGAGGCCGTAGTAGACCATGTTGAGTACCAGGTAGTTCATGTACATGATGGCAGTTATTTTACGCAGTTTTGTTGTCCTGGAAAAGAAAATAGTTTTTACTAACCACTGTGACACCAAATGGTGTCAGTTTCGGAGGACTGCTCTCAATACTTTCGGGAACAATTTAAGATGGAAGTTGCATAAATTTAAACCACCAGAGCAGAAAAGTGTTTCAAATCATTATTGATTCTGGAAAAGAAACCCTCAGTTGTAACCAACCACTTGGGTATACGTACAGTACATCAAAATGTGCCTTGCTTTTACAAGGGAACAATTCAAGATGAAATTTGCATAAATTTATGCCAGAGCAGATAAGTGTTTCAAGTCAAAATTGATTCTAGAAGAGAAGACCCCATTTCTCACTAACCGCGTGGTCATGTTTACATCAAATGATGTCAGTTTCAAATGACTGTTACCATTACTTTTGGGAATAAAATAGATGAAATTTGCGTAAATTTATACCAGAAGTGAAAAGTTTTTCAAATCAAAATTAACTCTGGAAAAGAAAACCCCAGTCGTAACCAACCACGAGGTCATGTTTACATCAAAATGTCTTAGTTTTACAGGGAACAATTCCAAGTGAAAATTGCATGAATTTATACAAAATCAGAAATGCGGTTCAATTTAATGCCTGCATACTGAGGACTTTTTAACTAGCCTTGTTTGGGAACAATTTAAGATGAAAATTGCGTAAATTTATACAAAATCATATCTTCCAAAACAAAATTGAAAATTGCGATTTGATTTACCTGAAGAGTATGATAAAGTTCTCAGTGGCGGCTCTGAATTTCTCTCTAACTGTCTGATGTTTTGGGGGTTTAGATGACGTTTCCTAGAAAACAAAGAATTAAAAAGTAAATGAATAATCCATAAGAAATAAGTAGCAATATCTTAACTCAGACTTTTGTTAGCCTCAAGAAACGGTAAAAGACTGCATGATGGTTCAAGAGTATTTTATATAATGCGTAACCAGTTAAATAATCCACAAGAAATAACAGTATTTTAACTCAGATTGGTGTCAGTCTCAAGAAATGGCAAAGATTTTCAAGATTTTCTCACAATTCTAAACTGCTCAGTCTCCAAACCATTGTTTGGTTGACATACAACATAAATGCTTCCGCATAGCTCACGTTCCCTCATATCAGTGAAGCCAAGAATAAAAAAATATTATTTTTAGAAGACTTACGACATCTTGACACTCCCTGGAAATGCTCATGATGACGTCATCGCTCGGCAGTGTGGTGCCGTTCCACCTGGCGGCTTTCCTCAGAACTATCAGGGCTCTGTCGTGGTAGCCAGCGACTGCCAGCCATCTTGGAGATTCGTCCATGAACCTTGGCAGAAAATTCGTTTATATTTTTTATTTTGTGTCTGATGTTTAGTGATGAGTTTAGATATTGATTGATTTTTTATCTAGTATGTACTTTTAGCTCTCTCTCTATACACACATATATATATATATATATATATATATATATATATATATATATATATATATATATATATATAGATATATATATATATATATATATAAATTTTATCACAAACATTATATGATTTATGTACAATCATGAAACTACAAACATTATATATATATATATATATATATATATATATATATATATATATATATATATATATATATATATATATATATATATATATATATATATATATAAAAAGAGAGAGAGAGAGAGAGAGAGAGAGAGAGAGCAGGTCTTATTCTAATGCACTTAGAATTAAAATCTTTCAACCGTTCCATATATCTCATGCGCCTTTGCACGTAATAAATTGCTAAAAGCGAAGGCAATAGTTTTCTAAAAAAAAAAAAAAATCTAAAAACCACTTATCAGAAATTGTACAAAACTCACAATAACAAAGGAATCAGAGCTACACCGGGTACTGAAGAAACAAACTGGAGCCATCTCCAAGACCGAATGAGATACCCGGTACCGGCCAAGATGAGGATGCCAAATGCCCAGGGCAGGCCGGCCACTACCCCCATGATTGGCCTGAGACGGGCTTCGGTGACCTCGATAACTGTAGTGATGGAAACATTGAATGTGATTTATGAATTGATATAAGATTTTATACTCGTGTAATGGTAGCAATTTTTGCGATCTTATTTAGCTGAATGATAAAAGAACTTCCTATGAATATTCCCAGCTGTATTACAGCTTCGTTGATAAAACTCTACTTCTGTGTCGTTGTTAACATCACCCCGACTGCTCCTCTACCTATCTCGAGTGGATTCGTAAGGATAATCTTGCGTCCTACCTGCCATAAGTAATCTTCGAAGGCTTTAGGCAACTCTCAGTGACTTTAAGTAACTTTCAAAGACTTCAAGTAGCTTCCAGAGACGTTCTTTGGGCGTTTTATGTGGCAATAATCTTGATTATGATAAAGTCCTTTCCCATTTTCTTTCATACGTCATAACACACTTAAATAGAGATTTGAATGACCTCGACTGTCTGACTGATTCAGATGGAACAAGAGCTAAATCAGGTTCGTAATTTAGATTGCAAGGATTCATGGAAAACAAAAGCAGGCAGAAAGTTCCAAAGACTGAAAGCAAATGTTATGGAAGGGAGCAATCCGAGGTGTTGCATTGTCAGCAGCACGCGTCAGCAACATCTCGCATACTTATCAAAAACTGGTTGAAAACTAGCCAACTACCGTAAGTGGGGAACTAATCTTTGGTAAATGTTAGATATTCTTATGAAAAATGGTTAGAACTTCTAGTAAGTCGTTGACTTGTATCAAACCTGTCTGTGATGTTTGTGCGACAAGTTGCCGACACGTGTTTTTATGACATATTTTACTGTGGTGTGGATGCACTGTAACCCCTACTTGGTCTGCATACCACATAATCATGTTTCAGTGTGTGATATATATATATATATATATATATATATATATATATACATACATACATACATACATACATACATACATACATACATACATACATACATACATATAAAACAGGACCTCATTTAAACAAGATGATATCTACCACAGATATTTTTTCAGAAAAAGATACAAGCTTTCCAGGACTAACTGTCCTCATAGTCTGGTCGCCATAAAATCTTACCTCGAGATGGACATGTACTCTTTTTGAGGAGCTAGACCTTTAGTTTTCATACCCATTATATCGCCGAAATCCTAACTTTAACCACTGCATATTTTAGGTGAATTCAGATTGCCCATCGTGTTGTCATGAGTCTGCGTATTCCTATATACTGATTTGCTATGTCGGTACCACAACTTCCCAAGCGGTAAATTACAAAAAAATAATAAAGAAATATACTTACGAAGGACATAAGCGATGTTACCACAGAAAGGCATCATGACTCCCATCACAAAACGGCAGAAGAGTAGGGCGGAGAAATTCCTTAACCAACTGGCCAAGAGACCTAGGCAGACGTATACGAGAAGCCCGAACACGATCATCCTCTTGCGTCCATACCTGGGAGGAGGGATGAAGGAATGAATCAGATTGTCTGCTTTAACATTTTCTAGTTAATAATGCCGAAAGAAAAGGGATGGAACGTTGCAAGAGGACAGAGGAGAAAAAGAAAGGGATCTTTTATCTGGAATGCGACCCAACTAATCCAAATTGATTGACTGATTTTTATGGTTATTGAAACTGGCGTCTGCTCGGCTACTCAGTGCAGTCATTCTGTCATTGGATCAGTAACCTTTTGAGGTACTATTAAGTTGCCCACCCCGTCGACCTCCCCATACATGAAAAAGGACAATACAAGCAATAAATTTTGTTGTCAGAAAGATACTTGTCATGTTGCTAGTTGGATGTTGAACAGAGAATTACTTGCAATTATGAAAAATAGTCTTACTTTCTTTCCATCAAATGCTAATTATTTGGTGGATTTTTTTTTTTTTTTGTCGTTTCATGATAATCCGTTCAACCGTTCTCGAGATGTTTCGTTAAAACACACACGCACAGACACTCACAACACACAAACACACACACACACACACACACTCTTACAACAAGGGCTGCTAAAAACATTATCCACCTCTTTGGTTAAATTAGTAAGATACATACATTGAATAAGATACATATATATATATATATATATATATATATATATATATATATATATATATATATATATATATATATATATATATATATATATATATATATATATATATATATATATATATACTAAACAGGGCGAAATACATTTGACCTCAAGGAGCTAGTACTAAACACGGCGAAACAGTGTAGATGAATCACTGTTTCGCCGTATTTAGTACTAGCCCTCCTGTGGAATTGGAGTTCAGACCGGAAAGGGTTGGCCATTCTTTACATGGGAATCATTGGGTTCGCTGTTCTTGACTTGATGTTGGGTTCGCTAATCTTGACATAATCCTAACTTTATTATTATAATGATGATAACACTGTTATTACCAAGATGACGCAGCTGTTAACTTTCCACCGTAAGAGCTACTTCCACATAAAGACAGCGATAAGGACGTGCATTAATTCCCCATGATGAAATAATAAAATCAGAATATCTGCAAATTAATTTCAGTACATTTTTTTTTACGTTAGAAGTATGGCAAAAACAATTTAGAAAGAATTTATGTCATCAGACAAAAAATAAAAAAAAAAAAATCATCATAAGCAAAAGAAAAAAAAAATTAATAACTTCTTGTTTGTAAAAGATCATCGGATTTACCATAACCGAAAAGTTTCCTTAGCTCACTTGTTAAGTACTAGTAAAGAAATAACGACTTACTTGTCTGCCAAAAATGCGCAGCATAAGCCACCAAGGAATATTCCTGACATGTAGATACTCTGGTACCACGCTCGTAGATGCTCCCGGTCACAGGCCAGATTGAACTGTTATAAAGAAGATGTCGTTAGACTAAGCTCATTTTATTGGACACTCTGTAAAATAACTTTACATCTTCATATTACAACTTCACAGCAGTGGCTAGCTGGCATTCCATCAGTGGGGGTGGCCTAGGTGGGGCCAAGATATTTTTTGGGGATGCCAAAAACTAATGTACCAATTCTGTAATTATTAGAATATACTATTCTCGAATGATGGAAAATACTTGCAATTATGAAAAATAAAAAATCAATGAGAATTGTTTTGGTATAGTAATATCTTAAATATCCTCTAGAAATGATAGTAAACAGTCATATTTTTATATTTTTATTAAAAATTAAGAACTCAGATTTAAGCATAGTCTAAGGCACGATCCTGTTATAATTTTTGTATCTGCATGAAATATCCTTAATACTAAATCCTTCAAGTTATTACTTCAGATGTGATGGTACTACTGAAGGTGGAGTTATCGAAGCGCCACTGGCTGCAGGGGAACTCGCTGTAGGTGCCATTACTCGGGTTTTCCACGACGAAGGTGCATTCATCTCTGGGGAGAGGTCAGTAGGAAAACTTCATTGAAAGAGAATGGAATCTAAAATTTAGGTCAAGCGGTGGGACCTGAAAGTTAAGTTAAGTATACCTTAGTTTAACCAGACCACTGAGCTGATTAACAGCTCTCCTAGGGCTGGCCCGAAGGATTAGACTTATTTTACGTGGCTAAGAACCAATTGGTTACCCAGCAACGGGATCTTCAGCTTATTGTGGAATCCGAACCACATTATAGCGAGAAATGAATTTCTATCACCAGAAATAAATTCCTCTAATTCTTTATTGGCCGGTCGGAGAATCGAACGCGGGGCCAGCAGAGTGCTAGCTGAGAACGGTACCCGCCCGTCCAATGGGAACTGTAAAAGTGTAACAGGAGGAAAACCTCAAAGCAGTTGCACTATGAAACAATTGTTTGGAGAGTGTGTAAGGTAAGGTGGAAGAGAGGTCAGTAAAAGGAATGAAAGGGGTTGCAGCTGAGGGCTGAAGGGACGCCGGAAACCTTTAGTAATGCCTACACTAAACCACCGCCCCCCAACCCCCGGGGTTCCTACGGGGGAAAAACATTAAACGGTAACATGTGTCAATACCCTCGATTCTTCATTAAAACCTTACATTAGAAGACATTCTACAGTATTCTGAAGACCTAGAGTGACAGTATTTAATGCACAGTGTCCCAAATATTTGCAACTTACATTCTGCAATAGGCCATTACTTCTGCTAAAAGTACCTTTACTACTTGACTGATAAAAAGATAGACGGACTGATAAAAAGAAAAATCGTTAGGCCAGTACCTTCTGCTGCCATTGCGATAACCAGTGTCTTTTGCGATTCCTAGGTGAATGGACGGTCCCTCTTCTTCACCTGTTACAGGTGTTATGCACGTGTAGTCGATGTGTGGCGTCAAAAAAGCGGCTGCAAGTGCGTGGTACGTAGTGAGGCCCATGCCTTAGGGGGAAAAATTGGTCAATTTTCATGTATTTGTTAAAACTAGGACTAAACGAAAAATACTCATAATATCACGAGTCTCGAAATGGAGAAACAAATCCACAGTTATGTATGGATATACATATATTTAGAAATAAATCTCTAATAGTGAAAAGGAGAAACAAATCTAGTTATGTATGGGTACATATATTTGGAAATAAATCTCTAAGGAGAGCTTTCAGGAATCTGTTCGGACAGAGAATCTGTAATACATAGAAACCTTTCTTTAACGTCAAATTTTCTAGATGTGAATATTAATTACATTTTGTGCATAAGCAAAAGTTAAGTTAAAAGGAAATTATACAGATTAATGATCTCAGGAGAGGAATGAATGGTAAACATTAATAAGAAAAAACTTATTCACTGTAAAGAAAATTCTAGCTCACGTATCTTAAATTTTGCACAGCTGAAAGAAATTGTAGACTATTAGCGTGTTAGCTGATTTTATCAGGTCTTATGACCCAAGGGATAAGTTAAATTACTTATACTTATATTCTTATACATTTTGCATATGTTTACAAGTTTTATTCATATGAATTAAGTCTTGAATTTGAGCATGTAACGATTCCAGATAATGATTATTAGAACATTTTGCTTTTTAATACGTAAGGATTTACTAATATGCAAAGGAATACATGCCTGTTGTCTCCGCTCTGAGATGGAATATGAAAGCTTACACGAACCTCACAAGCAAGCTGGAATTCGACGATTCAGAATACGACACCAGAGAGCTATTTTGAGATTTTGTCTGTTCCAAAATTGGCGAAAGAGAACAACCCCCTGTTAATTCTGTTTCATGACAGACTTGAACGAACGAAATGACCGAGTAATTCGGAAAGCCAATCTCCTCATTTAACTTCCGGTGGGCCAATTTTCGCTAATCTCACTAAATGGCGGGATTGACATGCGATTGTGGTAGTACTAGTTGGAGCGTTTGCTGCAGCGTAAAACTTTGCATTGTTCAGTGTCCGTCATGAATAAGTATATCTTTTATTCTCTCTCTCTCTCTTTATTCTCTCTCTCTCTCTCTCTCTCTCAGCCTTGTTTGTTGTACTGGGGGCGGCTGGGAAGCGTAAACAAAGAAAAATGTTAATGAGGAGTTGGAATTACTCTCTAAAGTGAATTCAGTCTTGTGAAGATTGAAAGAGGATTTTGAAGAGAAAATGAACGAGAAGAACAGAAGAGAAGCAATCCTGAACGATACAAGAGTAAAACGGATTAATGTAAACATGAAAAGACATTAGGAAGTGAAAGTTAAAGAAGTAACAAGGGTAAAAAAAAAAAATCCAAGAATGGAGATGAACAAAAACTTCACTGGATGCAAACGAGATGGTTTGGTACAGAAGTGAGATTGTGATTGAGTGGCTGGCCAGGGTGTGTAAGGTGATGTAGTTAGACTCTGAAGCTAACCACACACCTAAATGACTGGTAGCCTGATTCTACAGACCTCAAGAGACTGGAATGAGCAAAGTCAGTCGTGTAGGTACCATGCAAGCATAAAGGAATAATTGACAGAAATAACTGTTTCTTTGGTTAAAGGCGAGGGGGGATGATTACAAGAATTATACCTGCAGAAGTCTGCTTCTACATAAAACCAAATCAGCATGATAAACAAAGTAGATACAAAGCAACGCGTAGGCTAATCACATCCTTTCTTGCGCCCATGAGGAACCGTTTTCGGGATCACGCAATCACAACATGCAATTTCTTTCGGAGTTCATTTAAGAATCGAACTTCCTATCGTCAGAGCTTATCAGTGTTAATGAACTACGTATCTCTGGTATCTGCTATTGTAGTATTTTCACAAACAAATCGATACCTATCGTTTGAGAGCCCGTTATCTCACCGATGCGATTTTTCCTGGACGCAGCGTGACCAAAAAGCACATTTCAACCACTTTTTTTACGCCGTAGGAAAGATGCAATCACACCCAGGTGGGGCATTTTAGCCGCGTCGCCTTCCAAATGCAGTTATACCCGCGAGTGCCCCAACGACAAAGTCTCAATTGCCTTACACAGGATGCTCGTCAGTACTTACAATACCCCGTGATAAAGAAGTGCAGGGCATTCCATCGTCCCGTGCCCAGCTGGGTCAGTAGGTCGTCTATCTTGTTTGTCATGTGAAGCTGAAGTGGTGCGCTTCTCCGCCTGAAATGGATTGATAAAAGAAGTGTCACAGGATTCTGTAAATGTCTATTTTGGTGATGTGTTTGAAAAGTTACAAATTTCTGAAAATGGCAATTTTTTTTTTAAATTACAAAGTTCTGAAATGGCTAGTTTTATTTTGTTCAAAAGTTACAGATTTCTGAAAATAGCAATGTTTGTTTTTTTTTTTAGTTTCAAATGTCTGAAAATGGCTATTTTTTCTTCCTCTCACAAGTAACAGGTTTCTGAAAATGAATTAGACTAGATGCCATTAGTGTTTGGTATTCTCGAAAATTTATGATTCTGAACATTTGTTTAGTGACAAATGAGCTCGTTTTTGTGAATCGTTGTTCGAAAAAAACATTTCACCAAGTGAGCGCACGCATTTCGAAGTTCAAAAGCAAAAAAAGATCACACAAGCACTTAAACGTAAATGTTTCACAAAGTTCTTCGATCTTTGATGTTTAATCTTTAAAGATCTTTGACCTTTTAAGCATTCCTCACCAACAGTCACTCACATGCGCATTTAATTACACAGGTGTCACTTATTATTTCCACATGCTTCTTTCCCGTGAGGCGGAAGGCTTGCGTGATTGAACGATGCTTCTTAGCGCAGGCGCGTTCACGTGCGCTCGCACAGACACCCACCACCAATCACGGGTCAGCACACAGGTGAAGGACAGCCGGAGAAACAGCTCGAGAGAGAGAGAGAGAGAGAGAGAGAGAGAGAGAGAGAGAGAGAGAGAGAGAGAGAGAGATGAATCCGTAGCAACACCAACCTGCAGAAGTACCAGGGATTTTTGTATGTGTGAGTGTGTTTGGAGGGCCGAATCCATCAAGTGGACCAAATGTGTCTCGACACAGCCTTACCACTTTTGTTGTTCGATTTGATGACGTCACGGCGTTCGGGCCCGAATTGATGAAGGCGACCGCGTCGCCAGGGTTCCTAGGGTACTAAGGGCTGACAGTCAAGTCTGCTGAAGCGAGAAGATTATAAGACTTTCTACTCTGCTAGGGCAAGAGATTTCAGATTGTCTGGTCCGCTAAAGCAAGAGGTTTAATATTATCTAGTATGCTAAAGCAAGGGTTTTAAGTTTGTCTAGTCCGCTAAAGCAGGAGGTTTAAGATTGTCTAGTTCGCTAAAGCCAGTGATTCAAGATTGTCTGGTTTGCTAAAGAGAGAGATTTAGCAAAAATAAAAATGAAAATGTTCATGAATACCAAGATTTTATCAGAGATTTTTAGTTTATCTTTTTAAGGTCCACGAGAGAAAATTTATTTTATTTAATTTTTTTTTTTTAAAGTAACGATATCTTCATGTTATGACAAACTAGAAACAATCAATGCTGGCTTGATTCTACGACAGATTCTTGGTATTGCGGTTCAGTTTGATTTCAGTAAAGTTGTAAGATTTGTAAGGCTGACGTTTAGTTGATCCATTTATCGTAACCTATAATATAATAATAATAATGATAATAATAATAATATCGTTTATTTCAGCTCAGGGCCATATACATGAAATATACAAATACAATATACACAATCTAAACACATGAGGTAACATGATAAAACTGACATTCGACAATATCCACACAGTTGCTGAATAAACAGAAAAAATAGTGTTCATAATAATGGTAATGACAATACTAATATGGAGAATAATAGTGGAAAATATTAAAAATGAAAACAGTTAAAAAAACAGATTGCATACAATTAATTTCCAGCTAGGGACCTTAGGTGATTGCAGAAGTCGGGTCTAGAAGGCTGAATACGAAATTGAAAAAAAGCAAGACTCAATAATAATAACAATGATCACAGTAATAGTAAGTTAAAATAAGTTAAAAGAATAGAACAATTTTGACAACAATTTTAAGAAAAATACATCTGTTCAAGAATTTGAAAGTGGCAGGCAATGAGGTATATTTAACTTCCAAATACCAGAGACGCAAACGCGCAAACCAGCGTACACATACAGGCGCGCGCGCACACACACACATACAATATAGATAGATAGATAGATAGATATATCCTAAATCATATTTTCGGATGGAAAAGACCTCAGATACAGCAAAGAATTCTAAATTTCATTTCATTACTGTTGTCATAATCTATTTCCAAAAAGTTGTTCTATAGTATTAGTCTGTAGCTCTGAAATGTTTACGAGTGTTCAGACATAGTACCACACTTTCCTTTGCGTTACCAATCCGCGCAGTAACTGAGAGTTGTGTATAAAGTCTGAATCTTGACACAACTCATGATGAAATAGCATGAATAAGGGTCAAGGACATATACAGTACCGACCGGAATATAATTGGAAGCTCTCTTTGCAAGATCATGAATGAGTTAGGTTCACAGTTGTTGCGGAGCTTCGTGAGACACGTCTTTGATTCTGGAAACGATTGACCTTCTTCTTCTTGTATATAAGTTAGCTTTATTGGGCACGAGAGAGTTGCAACTAAATCAACTTTGTATGCTAGTCGATAAGTAACAGAGAGAGAGAGAGAGAGAGAGAGAGAGAGAGAGAGAGAGAGAGAGAGAGTGAAACTCGCCACTCCTTCTCCCACTCGATTATGTATTCGATTACGTAAGTAATTTCATCTAACCTTCTCTCTGTTAAAAAAAAAATCTCTTTATCCAACTTATCTACGCTCTGCCATCTTTGTATCCAAGTATCACTTCTGACCTTCATCCTGCCTTGAAGCTACTGAGGTTTGTCATCTCTGAGCGAACGCCTCAATGAAGCATATCCACATATGTAGTACTAATGTCAAATTCCCTGAGTTACGGTGAAACATGACTGCATTTCCTTTGTTCAGGGTGTTCTGATACGGCGATGTCCATTGTTAATACGTTAAGTTAATCCCTTTTTGTTCTATTTCAGAAAAAAAAGTTTTGTGCAAGTGTGTCTGTGGCGGCTGGCAAGTTATCAAGGTAGGCGGTAGAGAAGTGATATCGAGTTTGTTTGTTCGACAAGTTGTGTAGGCTTATGCCTATCGCCTGCTCGGGGAAGAGACCTTTTGATTTTTTTATTAATTTACGTGCTTTTCATGAAAAAATGTAGAAAAGCACCTAATAGCTTACGATTACGCTGATATTTTTATTAGATTCATATCATCCGACATTTATTAATATTTCTAGTTTTGTCAATGTAAAGGGATTTGAGTCATTTCGAACCGGTGTGTGGATAGCTAGACTCAAACCGCTCTTTTGGTTAATTACCACTCCCTTGCACAGATTCCGATGAATTATTTTTATAGAATGACCGTAAATTTATCCCCATTTCGACTTACTAATCTGTTTAAAATAAAGAATCTCTTGAAATATAATTTACATACTACGACGAAAGCCTGTAGCAACAGGAAGGAAAAAATAACATAAATCTTTGCCAAATATTTGCAAATCAGCTAAGACTAAAATGATCACAGCGTAACATCTGACTTCCCTGCTCGCCTACATTTTATATTCATTCAACCAACGGCTAAACCTGACGCATACAAAACAATATATGCTTTCCTTTACTGTCTAAAGAGACACTTGCTGGGTTGGGTCTCTTGACATGCCACAGAACTGAATGATAATGAGACATCCAGTGCATTTAAAAGATCACTTTGCAAAACACTTCCCTTATCGGGTTAACCACAATCACTCTTCACATTTATTGAGAGAATTCTAAATAGATTGAAGTTGCCTTGTCGTATGTTGATACGGTTTAGTTTTAGATGAACAGCACTCGCCACTGGTACTGAATTGGTAGATAATGTTGATGCTGTATGTTTTTTCAGTGTTTCACTGTTTTTCAATATGAGAGATGCTGTTGGTTATTATTATTATTATTATTATTATTATTATTATTATTATTATTATTATTATTATCATCTTTGACACGGAATAATGATATCGTATATCTTATATTTCAATGACTGTTGCTTCATTGAATGAAGGTACCTCAAAGATTATTATAAAGCTATATTTCTTTCTGGTAGCGTTCAGTTTCTTTGCGCTAAACCCTTAATCTTTTTATCTCGACCAAATGTTTTTCGGGCTGTTCTTTTTTTAAATAATATTTTATAAATGTTTACGGGAATTAATATGAGTTCATAAACACTTCTAAATGTAATGAACACAATATGCGTGGTGAAAAAGAACTATTTGGCCAAATTTTTTCTAAATGGTAGCCTACTATTGGGAGCGGAAGAAATAAAATGTATAAGAGCAGACCTATCTACCATTCTATGATCAAACAACCTGAAAAAATAATAAGTAGAGAAAGCATGACATGGCTGAATTCGTCAGTAGTATAAGAGTACTCTGACGTGCATCTAGAAAAAAAAAAAATAATCCCTTTATATGCTAGCAGGCAACTAAGGTACAAGTCTCCTAGTTTAAAAGCCAGTAACGGTTGCTCAATGGCCTCTTTCTTCGCGCCTGGGCTGCGATCGAATGCTGAGTGCTGTTTCGAGAATTGGCTCTCCTCTGTAAGAAAATTTCAAGAAAACTAAAGTTAGCAGGTGTATTATGTGACTGTGATCTGCTATCTGCTTTCTCATTCATACCTGTAAAGAGCGACGTACATAGAATCAATGTGAGAACTGGAGAGAAGAGTTATACAGATAAATAAGCATGCCATAGTTACTATAACTTAGTAAACGAATGAACTGAGCTTTCAGTGAAAGCAGTAGCTCATTTGAATGTAAGTACTTTTAACGCAACATGATATATTTACCGTGAAAGATTAATGAAAACCCTTTCACCATAAATTACGATAACTTGCGATTTTTCCCACCAAGGAAAAATCACCTGACACCAGGAAAATATTTATTTTCAGATTAGACGAGACGTCTGAAGGCAGTCCTTTTCAGCACCTGATTCGAACCCAAGATGGAGACGATAGGATCGAAATCCTTAGGGATCGTAGACTGGATATGCTTCGCTTCACTGCTGGTGGTGTCGCTGGGGATCGGCGTCTACATCGCCGTCACAGGGCGAGGGAATCACTCTACTCAGGAGTACCTACTCGGCGGGAGACAGATGCCGGTGGCGCCTGTGGCCATCTCTCTTTTGGGAGGAGTCATTTCGGCCATATCTATCCTAGGTGAGCTGTCAGTTGGGTTAGGCTCTTATTTTTTATAATCGAGTGGTTTTTTATTTTCGTTTTAAAATTTTTATTCCTTTTTACAATAGTTACTGACACTGAAGCTTCCTAATGAGCTTGCTCTTGAGAAAGCATACATGTGACAGGAGGAGCAGAATTCGAGATATAAGGTAAAATTTCAATAATTTTAAATAAAAACAAGAATATCGATAAAATCATTACATCAATTAATAATTAATTAAAAATCATGTCCTTGAATATGAACTTTAGCAAGGGAACTGAAGCACACGACTAGGGAAGGCCGTAATGACTAGGGAGCCAAGCTAAAAATTTGAGCCGTATAAAACTAAACAACTGCTAACAGTAAAGGAAAACATCTCTTGAAGGGAGGAACGTCTAACATCCCGATCTAAGTTTAAGTATACAGCGCAAATTTCATAAAACCATGACTAAGAAAGAAGAAGAATCTTGGTTAAACTAGGCTACAGTAAGTAGAACTGTCTATAACTCTTAAAAATATTCCCATCTTTATCGTTTTGTAGTGCTCAATACCATCGTATCTTCTGCTCGCTAGAATACCGAGACATCTTGCATGTTCGTTCACCAATACTGGCCTCTATCTGTCTAGCGCCCTTTGGCTCGTCATCTACGCGTCTCCTAAACATGGCGGAAGCTCAATGGGACGCCGCGTTCAGTACTAGCCCCCTCGGGGATCAAAGATATCGTTTGTTAATATAATTTGTCGACCACACAATGTAGAAATAGGTGTATATAATACTTTGATCCTCGAGGGGCTAGCACTAAACACGGCGTCCCAAGGAGCTTCCGTCACGTTTAGTACGGGACGCCGTGTTTAGTACTAGCCAAAGTAGCCCCACATTTCTTTCACCATATTTTGGTAGAGTTCACTATCTCCGTCCCCTCTGTCATATTCATTTTCAGTTCCTTCGAAGTCGTTACTCCTTTTCCATGCCATTTCTTTATTGCCACTAGTCCTACGCCCAATCTTGCCAACCCTGTAAGTAGGATTTCCTCGTTCCCACAGGTCTAGCAACGGAGATGTACTTCTTTGGCACCCAGTTGGCTTTAAACTTGGTGGGATTCATCTTTGGAACTTTGGTTGTCCAGTACGTCATCTTGCCTATAATATATCCGCTGAAGATTGTCTCGCTCAACGAGGTATGTTAACATCTATGATTGATCATTTTAAGCCATATTCCCACGAGATGTGAATGAAAAAGTTTGGACGGAATGGAATACGAAATTTAGGCCTATGAGGTCATGCAGTGCCCGATTGGAAATTGAGAGTAAAAAGGGTTTAAAGGTGTAACAGAAGGGAAACCTCGCAGTTGCAGTGTGAGGATGGAAAGCAAGTTGGAAGAAAGAGAATATGAACGGAGGTACTGTAAAAGGAATGAAAGGGGTTATATGGATGCAACCACTATGGGAGCATATGCGATTCTGGCTTAAGTGTGTCTGGAGATTTTAAGAGAAAATCAAATTAGAAACCCCAAGAAAATATGATTGAGGAAGTGATGTCATCGTTTGAAATATTAGGATGATAACTGACGGTCAAGGACAAGTAGTGAGCCTGAAACTGGTTTGCGTAGGATCAATCCACTGATTATGTTTGTTTGTTGATGCTTAGATATTAACCAAAACATTAACGTTCTCTTTGCGCTTTTTTATTCTTTTTGAATTAGAGGATGAGTATTTTTAGAAAATAATGAGTAAATCTTACCACAGTTACTCTTCAGTTAAATGGTTTCTCCGTTGATAAGGAGTAATTGTGATGAGATCTGGTTATTATTTTTTTAAAAATATTCCTTCTCTAATTCACAAAGTATAAAGAGCACAAAGAGAAAACTCATGTTTTAGTTATTGTTTTGGCATGGTTTATTATTATTATTATTATTATTATTATTATTATTATTATTATTATTATTATTATTATTATTATTATTATTATTCAGAAGCTAAACTCCAACTCATATGGACCAAACCTACAGGGGCCATTGACTTGAAATTCAAACTCCCAAAGAATGTGGTCTTCGTGTGAAAGAAGTTACAGCATATAATATGAAATACAGAAATATGATATCTATTATCAGAAAGAAAATAAAAGATAAATTAATAAAACAGCAGATAAAAATATAAATAAAGGAGTAAAATACAATGTGAACTGTTTTAGGCTAGCAGTGCATTGCAACTTTGCTTGAACCCTTGAGGTTCTAATTGCACATCCTTAGGGACACCGCTTCCACAATTGATTCTATAGTGTATAACGTACTCTCTCTCTCTCTCTCTCTCTCTCTCTCTCTCTCTCTCTCTCTCTCTCTCTCTCTCTCTCTCTCTCTGATTCCATACTCTCTCTCTCTCTCTCTCTCTCTCTCTCTCTCTCTCTCTCTCCAGTACATAGTGATGAGATTCGGGTCGAACACCTTGCGTAAGCTGGCCACCATCGTGTCGCTAATCTGCAGCTTCATATACATGGGCATGTGTCTCTATGCCCCGTCGCTTACCCTGTCAACGGTGACGAGCCTGCCGACGTGGGCGTCCATAACTGTCATGGGCGTCATCTGCACGTTCTACATCACGCTCGTAAGTCTACGGGGAGCTTCGTCAAACCGGGAGGTTTGATTGTAACTTGTTCTTGTTGACTCTAGACTAAGTTTTACGTTTTTGCCCTCACGGACTCTTGCTTAGTGGGCAGCCAGCATAGATAGAATTCTGTGTGTTTCTCACCTCTGTTTCGATTTCATAACTGGAGTTCTGCAGCAGAACAGAACACTCGTATAATTCGGTTAGTTTCATGAGTGTATGAACAAGCTGGCGTGCTCCCTAGCCTTGAGAAGGGAGACATTTCTTACTTAAATTTAATGACATTATTCTATTTGAATAGTTGAGTTTTTATTATTATTATTATTATTATTATTATTATTATTATTATTATTATTATTATTATTATTATTATTATTATTATTATTATTAGTCAGTAGATGAAACCTATTCATATGAAACAAGCCCACAGGGGCCATTGACTTGAAATTCAAGCTTTCAAAGAATATGATGTTCATTAAAAAAGAAATAACAGAAAGAAGAGATCACTAATTAAAAAAGAAGAGATAAATTGGCAAATTAATAGATAAATTGATAAAAATTTAACCAACATTAAAATAAGTCAGTACTGGCTCTCGCTCCTAGGGCACCCCGTAACAGATTCATTAAGTTAATGTTCACCGATCTGTTAGGCCAATATTATTGGTTGTGGGGAGACTCTACGGGGTAGCCTACCCGAGTTTCACTTCCATAGCGTTGCTCTCGTTCAAATAACAGTTTTAGATAAGTTTTCCAGTAAAAAGAAAAAAGTGATTAAGAATCGTAGAATGAAATAAAGAGGCTTATATACTGCCACGCAAGGTTTTAAACTAAGAACAGTAGAAAGCGCCAATCCACGCCATAACCATTACGTCACTTCCTGTTGCTCTCGTTCCAATAATATTTTGGGATACGTTTCCCAGTAAAAAAAAAAAACCGGAATCAAGGAATGAAATAAGGAACCTTGTATATTTCCATGCAAGGATTTAAACGTCGTTTCATCTCATACTTTCCAGGGAGGAGTCAAAGCCGTCGTGTACACGGATGTCGTGCAGACGATCCTCATGTTAGGAGGAGTCCTCGTCGTTGTCATCATCTGCTGCATAGACCTAGGGGGCGTCGGCAATATTTTCCGCTTGGCAAATGAAGGAGGCAGACTGGAGTTCTTCAAGTAATTACAAAGTTTATTCAAGTTATATATATATATATATATATATATATATATATATATATATAGATAGATAGATAGATAGATAGATAGATAGATGGATACATAAAGACAAAATCCACGAAGGAAAGGGAAACAGTGGAGTACTGCAAGGCCTTTAGGCCTTTCGACTTCTTGTCCTTGGCAGTCGAAAGGCCTCGCCGCAGCACTCCGCACGGGACCGAGAGAGTATCAGTGTGTGGGAAGAATATACAACTGATATGTACCTAGGGGGGGAGAAAAGAATTAGAACGGGTTCTAATCTTTTGGGAGAGATTAGAAAATATTGGTCTACTTGAAGATGTGCTCTGAGTCGCCGTATGGTACATGAGAACGTTGGATAATAATATAAAGAAAATTGCTTCTATAGGAGGCCTATAACATTCATACACCCAGAGACAAGATACGTATCCATAACATGAAGATACCATTAATAGTGCCGATGAAGTAGTATCAACAAACTTCAGAAACCTTTCCGTTTTCTTTCAGCTTCGACCCCAATCCACTGGTTCGCCACACGTTCTGGTCAGTGCAGATTCAAGGCTTCTTCTCGATGCTGTCGTGGGTAGGCTGCAACCAGTCTTGCTATCAGAGATTTGCCTCTGTCTCCAGTTTGACTTTATCCAAGAGGTATCTACACAGTGCATCTTGTTGTAATGATTCTCATTTTTAAGAAGATGGGCCAGTGAGTTGCTAGGCCTATGTACTAGGATTCAAATAGGCGTGTCTTTGTATCAGTATGATTCCCAGAGCTGATATCTTTGCAATATATTACGATGACGGAACATCCATTTACTATTGATTGGTGTCATCCAAAAACAGGTCGATGTTTTATTAGAGTAATTTCAAATATGTTTTTAATGTGAAACGTTTTGAAATTGGCAACAGTGGCATTTTATTCACTTAATGTGTATTATCAAGAATTAACGTGTGCATTAAAGTTTTTTTAATATATACGCAAAAGTCAACTTGCAGGAGCATAAAAGGTTATGACCACAAGTAACTTCAGAGGGAAAGATAGCATTGACATTATTCCTCCATTTCATATTGTACATTTTTTTATCTGAATCCTCCTTAAATTATCAGTCTTCGTCACTCATATAAATTAATTTTTCCAAAAACCAAATCTATTATTTTTGTTGGATGCAGTAAAAAAAAATATGTCGATTTTAAAAGTAAATATTCCTACGTTTATATAGAGTTCATAATCATACCATCATACCACTTATTGCATCCCACTCTAACGGACTAAACCAAACTAACATGCCAGCACTAATCTGATTCTCCAGGCTGTGTACCATCTTCATAGTAGGCCTATACGTTCTGTGGCTCACCTTCTACTTCTCCGGCATTGTAGCCTACGCCACCTACAAGGACTGTGACCCCCTCACCTCCGGAAGGATCGAGAAGCCAGATCAAATTCTGCCGTTCCTGGTGTTGGACAAGTTGTCGCATCTGACAGGCATGGCTGGGATCTTTGTCGCCGCTGTGTATGGAGGTGTGCTAAGGTAACACACGTCTCAGTGGCGTTAGTACTAAAGATGTTTTAGAATTGATAGACTAGAACAGAATATAAAAGGCAGTAGCCAAGCGGACCTATGGGGTCATTCAGCCTGAAAGGGAAATTAACAGTAAAAAGGTTTGAAAGGTGTAACAGGAGGAAACCCTCGCAGTTGCACTGTTTAACAATTATTAGGAGAGGGTGGGGAGTCAAATGGAAGAAAGAATGAGAGCGGAGGTACAGTAAAGGGAATGAAAGGGGTTGCAGCTAGGGGCCGAAGAGAAGCTGCAAAGAATCTCGATAGTCAATCGTAGGAACCTAAAATGGCTTAGGCCGAAATGACAGGGAATTAGCATCTCAAGTTCTTGAAGAGATGAGGGTATTAGACTACCTTTCCATTCAAGCTATTATATGATTAATTGACTGGGTTCTGTACGCTGGCGATACTCAACGTCTACGCTCTGAACATGCAATGATATTGCTCCTACTCTTAACCAAATAATTTCTTTTAAATTATACATTACTGACTTCGCCACGAAGGCATTAAACTAACGAATCCATAGTATGATTTAGAATCTACAAAAATCTACAAGGGATATTGAGGACTAAAGAGTGGGT
This sequence comes from Macrobrachium rosenbergii, assembly GCF_040412425.1. Taxonomy (NCBI): domain Eukaryota; kingdom Metazoa; phylum Arthropoda; class Malacostraca; order Decapoda; family Palaemonidae; genus Macrobrachium; species Macrobrachium rosenbergii. The sequence goes on from NC_089780.1 coordinate 13,383,618, forward strand.
AATTAAAACCACAGCATTGATTTACGGAAAAGAAAGCGGGATAAGTTTTTTCTAAATTTTTTTATGACCACGTACCGTACCATTTAAACCCTTTGTCCCCAGTTCGCAACTTTTAGCTCTTTTCCGTTATATCTCACACATCGAAATGCTAAATTCCAGTATGGTATAGCTGAAAGATAGTGTAAGTATTGTTAATGTCATAGATAAAATCTTTAATATTATTTGTTTCTCTAATGTTACAACTTTCACAATTTAATATTCTTGCATTCGTTTCAGTTCACTCTCCTCTACGGGGAACTCCGTGGCTTGCATCTTATGGCAAGACCTACTAAGCGATTTGAAGATGTTCAAGGATATTTCGGACGCATCAGCTACGAAAGTCATTAAGTTAATCTGTAAGCTCAAAATACTTTTTAGTGGACATTTAACATACATCCGTTCACGGATAATGTATTGAATTGTTCGAACAACTTTCCAGATTAACAGGCTTAGAAGTAACAATTATGACAGTTTTATGACTTAGAGTAATCCATTCGCCGTTAAACAATATAATGGCGTGTGAAGTTACACATTATTCACAGCGGCTGATTGATAAGACAATATATTCCCAGATTTGCCATTCCTTTTCCTTATCTTTCTAGCTGCTACAGCCGGCGTCATTGGCATAGGCCTAGGACTGGCCGCCGGCAAACTGGGAGACATATTTCAAGTCTCGGTGAGCATCAGCAGCACTTTTGCAGGGTCCCTGGTCGGGATCTTCATAGCTGGAGTTTGTGCTCCTTGGATGAATAAGAAGGTCAGCATAAAGTCCGTGACGTTAGTTTAATTTTTAGTTTCTTCTCTAATTTGGTTCATCAGATTTCATTTCAATGGAAAGAGAGATGGAGGTTTGGAGATGTCATTGTGGCTTGTACCATAAGACTGAGTTCAGGTAACAAGAGCCCAGCTATTACCAAAATCTAAGCAAGGAAGAATTATTGAAAGGAATTCCTGGTAATGTGACCAAACCCTTAACAAATTCACATAATTTTCTGGGGACCTTTTAACAGTCAGTGACTTGACATAAGTTCACTTACATATTAACCTTACCTTAATTCCAACCAGAAACATCCAAAATAGCTTGTCGGAAACATTTTTATGAATGCCTGAATTAATGATCAAAGTCTATGTTATCATTATTATTATTAATTTAAGGTTAGTTAGATTCAAATCAACTAGTAGGACTAGTGGAAAATTACCCTATCCAGATATGAGATTGAGAATAACTCAGGTCTAACTGTTCTTTCTTATGACAGAGGGTGTTCGTTGAAAAATGAGTGTAGGACCTAGCGATAAAAATAAAGCGTTCTTGACTTTTTTTCATTTTATGTTGTCTTCAGTTAATATATGTTTATCTTATCTTGACAATATAAACTTCAATTTGTTCAGTACAGTATATTGTTGTGGTAATTACCAAGTACATCCATCTCAATCAAGCCGGAATCTTTTTCATACATCAATATTTTAGGCTTAACGCCAGAGCACTACAAAGGCGTGCAGGCGTACGAGTATAATATGATTGAAGAAGTTAAGAATGTTATGTAGATACTTATGATAAAAAATAATGCGAAGTTTATTAACAGCTTATTGTTAAGAAGAAACAAATCTACTCCATTAACCGTTGCACGAACAAGACCTCACATTTTCCCACTTTTTTTTTTCTTTTTATCAGGGCGCGTACGTAGGTCTCCTCGCCAGTCTGTCGTTCAACTTATGGCTGGTGATAGGAAAATTCATGAAAGGTCTCGGGTCTCCGGAGAAATTACCTCTTTCTGTCGATGGATGTCCCGAGAACCTCCTTCACCTCGCGAATACGACCTTGGGTTCCTTCGGGAATCACACTGCCGCCGGGATTTCGATCAACTCAATCACCGGGGACGATGCAATCACCGATTTCAATACCGCAACGTTTCCAGAGGAGGAGCCCGAGTGAGTATATTAGACCGACAGATGGTGCTGAGAGCCTCTCTCCCCAGCTTCTTCTTCTCTACGTTTTTCTTCCTTGGGTTTTTGTCATGCTCATCCAAAACGTTTTATTTTTTGCCTAAATTAGTAAATAAAATAAAAACCTCTTATAGCTCGCTTCCAGATAAAACACTGCGCTTTTCTCTGGTCTCTCTGCTGCTTCAAATATTTTTTCCAATATGCGGGGCCGATCGTTAGAAAAATTCACGCGTCGAGCGCGTAGTCGTTGAAGCATAGTATTGTCTACCCGTGGGTGATGTATAAACACAGTACATTTCAAGTTTCTCTCTCTCTCTCTCTCTCTCTCTCTCTCTCTCTCTCTCTCTCTCTCTCTCTCTCTCTCTCCAGTGTACGGACGCATATGCATATACATGAACAGAGTAGGACTAAAAGTGGTTGGGTCTAGATTTGCAGTTTTGTCAGACAATATTATGTTGAACATTAAATAGTTTTGTAATTCTTTTACATTTTATCCGTTCTATTCTTGGGAAACTTACAGAAATATATTATCATGAAGTGTATTATCAGACCAACGGCCAAAGAGACTTGTGTACTGAACGCTTTTATTCTGAAAAGAACAAGGTTATAGACAAACCACGATCATGCATTGTATAATGCTCAAAATAAAACAGAAATGAATGGAGCAGCAAAAGCTGGTGGGAGCAGTAATCCGGTTCTCTGAATGATATCTTTTTTGGGAACGCTTTTGGTAAAAAGAACAGTATTCAAAGGAATTTCTTCGAATTCTTGCAGTTACAGTATATGAGAAGTATGTGGCTTCACTTGTTTAAAAAGGTATACCGTTCTTTGAAGGAAGTATTCTCAAATGATCATTGTGTAAAACCAGGTTACTGAACGATGTAATTAACACATGCACAAGAAGATTAAGAGAGAGAGAGAGAGAGAGAGAGAGAGAGAGAGAGAGAGAGAGAGAGAGAGAGAGAGAGAACTGCAATCTCTAGACTTCCACTGAATGCCTGACACTGATCTGTGTAGGAGGGATTGGATGCTACCATTTCAGTTCTGCTCGCATCCAGAAATCTTGTCTCTGACTTTCATTAATGTTTACCTTAAAAATGTTAATGATTTAAGAGAGAATATTGTTGGGTTGAGAAGCAACTTTTCTGTTACAGTTGCTGAAGGTTCCAAAGGCGCCCGCAGCATATTTTCCAAGGGGGGCGGGGGCCAAATCTTAATACATACATATAAAGTTTCCGGTATCAAGCAGACAAACACTTTTGACCCTGTGAACTGGCAGGTTAACTCCAAAAACAGTATCAGCGTCTGCATTTCTTTAATAAATAAAGCAATTATATACACACACATATACATATTATTTCCAGGATTTGGGGGAAGTGACCCCCCTCACCCCTACGTGCGGGCGCCCATATAAGGTTCTGAAAAAGAAAAAATATATATATATATATTTTTAATATGATTAGAAGCTTTTCATTACAATATCTAAATTGGCCTCAACTTATTAAATTTTTGACAAAAATATTAATCTTATCGACGGTATTTTGAGCTGAAAGGAATCATTTTCAACTCAATGCCTTACGTTTCTTTGGAAAGAACGATTAATGTCAGAGGAACAAAACGTTTCTGGGCTTTGCAGGGAATTTACTGCCTTCACCACTCGATGATTTTAACATTTAGTAAGCTATTCAACTTTCTAGAGCAGTTTTAGGCTGTGCAAAAGAGGTTTTACGTTTCGTAAGTAATCTTTTGCTAGCAAAGATGATGAGAACGCTACCCTTGACATTTGAGTATAAGCAGCGTGCCTTATAAGATCTTGCATTGAAGAAAAGCAACACTTCATCTTGATTAATGATTCTCGTAAGCTTCCCTTGGAGTTTTTTTTTCTTTTATCCTTTGATCTTCCGTTATCACATTCTCCCTTTCTCTTCCTTCACAGGAAAATGGCCAAAGATATCTACAACCTCAGTTACTGCTATACAGGTTTCCTCGGCATCTCCCTAAACCTCCTGTTTGGTACTATCGTCTCCGTCCTGACAGGTAAGGACTGATCTCTTAGGCGTCACTCAACGTTCTTTGCGGCGTCCCTCCGGCCCCTACCTGCAACCCATTCCATTTCTTTTTACTGCACCTCCGTTCTTATTATTCTCTTTCTTCCATCTTACTTTCCCCAACCCTCCCCTAACAATTGCTTCATAGAGCAACTGCGAGGTTTTCCTCCCGTTACACCTCTGAAACTCTTTTACTCTCAATTTCCCCTTCAGCGCTGAATGACCTCGTAGGTCCCACCCCTTGTCCTTTGGCCCAAATTTTATATTCCATTCCAAGAACAGAACTCATTAATCATTAATTTTTTTCTATGCCTGGCTTTTATTTCCTTTTTCATATTTACCTAGATTCTTGGAGAATATGAAGAAGAAATAAAAGATCTTCATTTATTTTTTATCTGTTTATATGTTTGGCTATTTTTTCCTCTTCACATTTAGTCTAGCATCTTGGAAGATAAATGCCATTAACTTCCTGATCAAAATATCTGATAATCAGTGTATCTGTTGCAAGACAAATAATCTGTTCTCATTCATGCAACTTTTTTTTTAAGCATTTAAGCTCGTACGTTCTCTCATTCGCCTATATTTAAATATATATAAGTGATTTCTCATTCCCTGCCTTTGAAAGTAATCGTTTTGAATTATTCATGCAAAACGATACCAATATTTTCTAAACACACAACACATACAAATGCACATATGTATTTATATATATTTATATATACAGTATAATTGTAGATAGATAGATTGATACACACTACATACATATATATATATATATATATATATACTATATATACATTTATATATATATATATATATACAGTATATTACATATATGTATATATATATACATATATGATGTAATTCTTGCATTCATACACCCAAAAATTGCTCTGCCCGTGGATTTTTAGGTCCAACATTTTTACTTATTTCTTAATTGTCTTTAATTGCTGCTCTTCCTTCCTACATATTTTTTTTTTAAATTCTTGATATATGAACTTTAATTTCTTGATATATGGCTTTTAAGTTCTACAGTATCTCTAGAATTTCATCTTATAAGGTTTCTCTTTCTAGGGAGACTTCTCTTACATGTGAACTGTTAATCTCTCTTATCTAATAGCAAGAATTAACGATAAACATAAAAATGGACATCAGATCTAACCTTTTTTTCATTACAGGCCACTATTTAGCCTTTTACTTGACCACCATTCTCTATTCCTTTCCCCAGTCTTTGCTGTTCGACCTTCTAACTATTACTTCAAGGTGCAACTGTGTATAGTCTTCTCCTGGTTCCAGTTTTAGATATTTGTACTTCCTCTTTATTTTAAGATCTCTCCTAGCCGTTCAGCCACTCCAGCTGCTCCCTCTGTTCACTGTCACAAGCGCCGAATGGCCGAAAGTGCTCCAGCACATTTCCTTGTAGCCGTAAATCTCATAAATCCTTATCATCATTACAGGCCCAGTCTCCCCGAAGGACGTGGAACCCAAACTGGTAAGTCCCAGATGCTTGTATCTGTACAGAAGGATCTGGGAGGTCCTGAAACCCAACGACGGGCTGACGTTCAGTAAGGATGATTATCAACTGGACAAGTCGACTGTCATGCCCATGCTAATCGTCGACGTACCGAAAAGTACCGGCAAAAGTAATGACAAACCTGAATGACCGAATCTGAGGTCCGCTCGTTTACTTTCAACTCGCAACTGTGTTCGCGTGTACCTAGGTCTAGGCCTAGGCGTGCACTGTACCCCCTTGGAGCAGGTTTTTTTGTTGCCGTAAAGATGCTACTGGGTCTACAAAATGTTTCTCTACTTGAAGTAGATGTGACGAGGCCAATTTTTACCTGTAAAATTAAGACGAAGAGTTATGGTAACAAATGAGCAAAGATAAAACAAAATAAGTAATAGCCGAAGAAATGTGTCAAGAATGCATTTTCTTCCTATGTATCTCAGTTATGAATGTTCGGACGCGATTTGAAATTAAACTGTGAAAGCTGCAGGCTGTACCTGCAACGGCGACGAATCATAAGCGAGAAATGTAAAAGAGGTTAAGAATTTTGTACCGGATTTATGGTTCACATTATCGTCCTTGCTGTTGTCATAATATTAACTCAGTTTGTACAGTAATACCTCTTTTCTCTTTGATCAGCCCCTGGTGCAGTGTGGTTTTATTTCTTTACACAAGCGCAATGTTATACACACACACACACACACACACACACACGCACACACACACACACACACACACACACACACATATATATATATATATATATATATATATATATATATATATATATATATATATATATATATCATTAAGTTGTTTCCTCCGAGACAGGATGGTTTCAAAGGAAGCAACGGACAATGTCACAACTGAACTGCTGAATCGCGGATGAACCTCCTGTGCATAAAGTTCCGTAGCACTGTACTGTGTGGCTGCAGCAATCACCCACGTAGAAGCCTTGGCAATGCTGAGTCAAACCTACTCACAGTGTGTCATTCACCTTCAACGTGCTTGCATTTTATACCTTTCTGGATGTTGAGGTCTCTCCTTTCCAGTGTTTCATGTGTTTCATTCCTTTTTGGGTCTTCCTCTACTGATTCTTCTGATCACTTCCGAGTTCTGTACTCTTTTTATCCCATCCTATCATCCTTCATTCTTTCCTAATGACCCGATTATCTCAAAACTCTGATCCAGCTTTTCATGTGCGATAACCATCTTACCCTTCCCACACTCCTCTTATGCTACAAATACTACGTAAACTATGATAACTATCCATCTCAAAAGTTTCCACCTTTGTGTCATTGTCACGTTAAGTGATGGTTTTGCGGGAACTGCTGGTTCCCCGCTCGTTCCCTTTTGTGGATTGCTGCCTCCTTACCTTCAAGTTTTTTTTGTTTTGATGTTCTCGTCGGTGAGCTGCCGTTTTTCTTTCGTCAGTCGGGTCTGGTAGGGCAGCGAGGTTGGCAGCAGCAGCAGGCAGTTTTTGGAGTCGACGTTGGTCGAGTTTTTTGAGCAGCAAATTGGAGCACGCCTCCAGTGGAGCACGTCGTAGAGGTGGAGTGTGACCATGACCACGAGCTGCTCATCTTTGATGACAGCGTGAGGCTGTCCTGACGTCTCCATCGGGGTTTTCTGGTTGATGGGTTTTTGTCCCTGTTGCACAGCTGAGGGCTGTCTTGGTGCCCCGATGGAGAACGTATGTTTGGTTTTTTTTTCTGCCTGCTGTTGTTTAATTTTGCCTTTTTTTTAGCTACTTTTTGTTTATAAAGTTAATTGTTTATTTAACTTGATTTTGTTTAGTGCTGCCTTTTGGCTTTTTTTTGTACTTATGTTTTTTATCTTTTGCCAGACCTGACTCACTTGTAAATATTATAAATAAATTAATATTAAGCTCATTTTATTGTTTTTGTTGTTTTCCCCTCCTTTGTTTGTTGCATCTGCCGTCAGTCATGACAGCCCCGTCCTGAGTATATTAAAGAACCTGCATAACGACCCACTGGTCGTTACAATGGCGACCGTGACAGGATGGCTCTGTTTTGGCTGGCTGGGGGTTGTTACGGCATTGAGGATCATGAGTGTAAAAAAAAATAATTTTTTTTTCTTTTAGGTGGGAGGTGTCGTTAAGTGATGGTTTTGCGGAACTGCTGGTTCCCCGCTCGTTCCCTTTTGTGGATTGCCTCCTTACCTTCAAGTTTTTTTGTTTTGATGTTCTCATCGGTGAGCTGCCGTTTTCTTTTCGTCAGTCGGGTAGGTAGCGGCAGGCAGCAGCAGCAGGCAGTTTTTTTGGAGTCGACGTTGGTCGAGTTTTTGAGCAGCAAATTGGAGCACGCCTACGAAGTGGAGCACGTCGTAGAGGTGGAGTGTGACCATGAGTAGTCGTGTGACCACGAGCTGCTCATCTTTGATGACAGCGTGAGGCTGTCCTGACGTCTCCATCGGGGTTTTCTGGTTGATGGGTTTTTGTCCCTGTTGCACAGCTGAGGGCTGTCTTGGTGCCCCGATGGAGAACGTATGTTTGGTTTTTTTTTTCTGCCTGCTGTTGTTTAATTTTGCCTTTTTTTTAGCTACTTTTTGTTTATAAAGTTAATTGTTTATTTAACTTGATTTTGTTTAGTGCTGCCTTTTGGCTTTTTTTTTTGTATTTATGGTTTTTATCTTTTTGCCAGACCTGACTCACTTGTAAATATTATAAATAAATTAATATTAAGCTCATTTTATTGTTTTTGTTGTTTTCCCCTCCTTTGTTTGTTGCATCTGCCGTCAGTCATGACAGCCCCGTCCTGAGTATATTAAAGAACCTGCATATCGTTAAAAAAACCCATTTGGTCATCAAAGCGTCTAAAATATCTCAGGTCTAAATACATGCAGTTTTTTCCAAGGGAAAAGGCAACATTATTTGAATAAGAATGTTGCCATGAAGACATTAGAACAGAGGATGGTTCACATGTTGCTAAGAGATCCCTCCACAAACAGTCGCGGGCACACTGCACTGTTCGGGTGAGGTGAACAGCTTTTCAACTTGATACAGTTTTACTTTACACCCTTGCTCTTTCAAACTGTTTATTACATTATTGAAATATTGTCAATAAATTTCTTCTGTACTTTTAACCCTCTCCCTTTCAAGGAAACTTTAGGGCTATATTCATTCTTCTTCTTGCGGATTTGATTATAAATGTCCGTTGATTCATGAGTCAACCAACACTAGACTGGTTGCACTTCGCTGATCAACAACGAGACACTGTCTGCTCTTGGTGTCATTTCAGTAAATGATGTGGAGATTTAATAAAAACCCATATTGATAAATAGATGGAAAGAAGTTAAAGAAAGGAGAGAGAATGTTTTCTTGAAAATAAGCTGGGAAATATAACTACATAGAAAATTGTTAATGATAGACAAAGAAAAATGGTATCAGCGAGTGAGCAATATTAGCTTCTGCAAATAGGAGAATGAACAAAAGGAAGAGTTTGATATATGCAAAAATTGTACAGAGATCGAGCAAAGATAACTTTTTATAAACAAAAGAAAAACTGAAATTATGCGACTCCAGTATCGAAAAACTGAAATGAAATGGGCTGCCGTCATTGACAAATACACAGAGCTTGATCATTTTATCTAAAAGCTCTGGTTTGATTATTATGCACATAAAAATAAATATTTATTACATTTTTCTCCCTACGTTTAAAAAATATATTTAAGACTTCCTAATTTCAAGTCAATCTAACCATTATAAAAAATACATATACAATTTTGCTGATTAGAAAAATAGTGTCACCAACCCCTATAGTGCTAGGCGCTATAAATTTATAATTGGAAGTTATAGGTACATACTGTGCTACAAGAAGACAACGTACTTGCAATTGTGACTTATGGTAATAAACACTAATTTTCAGGATTTAATTGATCAAAGTTACGATAATTCTAAGGTGAAACACTGAGTTGTGTGTTCTCAAAGAAGGTTAAGCTAAAGGTCTGTGATTACACACAGACACTCAGATTTCTGAAGTCCTAAAGAGAAATTAAATACGAGGATGACATTAAAAATCTTATGAATGAAAAAAAAAAAAAAAAAGGGAAGTCACTCTCACATAAAAGAAGAAATAATAAAAGAAAATCCATTTTAAGTCATGGAACTCTGCACTAGAGCTTACAGGAATCATGCTCGAAACTGTGACAGTGAAATGAGACCTCAGGAGCTCTGACCTGCAGATCCTTGGCATAACACTTTTTGGACCTGGTACCAGTCCTGATGTGACTTGTAACAATGGTGCGGATGTATTTCCTAACTTTTATCCCAGTGAGACAGGTAGCATTCAGTTAAATCTTTAAATAACGGCCTCGTTGTCTTCCATGACTCGATACACTAGGCCTACTTAGTCCAGGGCTGTTACTGTGAAGACTCCTGTTCAAACAGAAGGTAAGCTCAAAATGGTCTTGATAGTCTTGTGGTATTTTGATAACAATACACTCACATGCAAATAGCCTACGAATTAGGCTGTTAGACAATTGATGACTGTCCCAGTGGCAGGCCTAGCGTATTTTTTTTTTTAATAGGCCTAATGGCGGTTAACAATGGTTGAGCTATTTGAGCACCTCTGAGGCGCAGATTCTCTCTCTCTCTCTCTCTCTCTCTCTCTCTCTCTCTCTCTCTCTCTCTCTCTCTCTCTCTCTTCGTAGTTTTGCTGTTGGTGTTGAAAGAATAAAGGGAATAGGCTACTATTTTAAATTATTCTCACAACGGGATATTCATTTCCATTGGAAATAGTCCATCACATTGCTTGCAGTATATAGGCTAGTAGGCCTAGTGATTGCGGGGTGGGGGTGGGGGCAGCATGGCAGGGAAGCACCAGCAGGAAGCCCGGGTCACTGGGTTCGGGCAGGGGTTAATATATGACAAATTTTTTTTTTTGCCAAAAGATGTCCACCTTATAATTTTCTATTTTACTAATTGCTTTTCTTGTGTCTTCGTGCGTTTTTTTACCTTTTTTGGTAATTTTACAGATTACTTGCACACAAAAACTTTTTTTATGCAATGCACGATGTTTTATTTGGTTTGGCCCTCATCCACCTAAGTCAGGATAGGTTAGGTGTGTGGATGATTAGGTTAGGATTCATCCATGTTTGAACATGTCTTTGGTGTGCTTTTAAGCATTCCTTGAGCCATAAAATAAAACTTACACAACTTCTGTGCTTTTACCGTGGCCCAGGAGGAAACTGGTGTTTTTAGGTGGTGGGAGGAATGGTCGTAAGTGCATAAAACTCAAGATAGCCAGGCAGAAACATATATAGTTTTGTGTATAGCCTGTGATAATTATGAAATAAATAACAAAATTACAATGATGTACCAAAAATACTGTAATGATAAGGATACAGCCTAACCTAACCTAACCTAGGGTACGTAGTTGTACCCTGCAAACTATAAAATACCAGGGCGTATCAAGATCTAACCTAACCTACAGGGCCAGGCCCTAGCTGACCTGGGTACAAAGACCTTCCAAGTTCATGTGATTCATAACATGATCACTACTGTTAGGGCATAACATAGAGTGACTTTTTTCAAATTTTGATAATGTAGTGACTTACTCTAGCTAATTCTAGCCCACCCCAAACTCAAAGCCTAAATTTGGCAAGCTTATGCAAGCATACACATAGTCAGTGGAATGTACTGAATTTGCATGGAAGCAAGAACAGTATATACAGCACTGCAATGTAAAGTAGATGTGTAATAAACGCAATATTGACACAATACTCCCAAAAAATAGGGCATATTATCATGTGAATTGTTCCATTAAGACCTTTGTCATATTAGGCATCCCAGTAAAAGCACAATATCCAGAATTACCACAAAAAATAATTAGCCATGCACTACTGTAGCCTGCAAGGTATTTCATTTTTCAACAAACTGATTTCTGTGTATAATATCCTGGGCCAGAGATAAGAGTAGTATTTGTAGAATAACTCCCCTCAGCTGTGTATTGTGTAGACATCAATAAAGACTATACAGTACAGTAATGTGTATATTCTTACAGCCAGTACCTACAATGGTATGTAGCCCACATTGCATAAGTACCTATAAACTACTGAACTGTACTAATGTGACTTTCTCTAAGTTTCCAAGAGACTAAAACCAGAATGATTGTACATTTGTCACTCACTTATTCGTATGTGTCCCTGTATCATAAGCTAGGAACGTATGTTTTGACAACAAATTGGACATTGTGATGTGCTTATTTTGGGCAGTTGGCTAGTGTTATTGAACAGGCATTACAGCACCTCATTATCTGCCCCTTACCCTGTGTCAGAAGTTTAAAGTGTTAGAGATGGAAAAGGTGTGATGCCACCAGGAGTAGCTTGAAGGTCGAAAGAAATATCTGATTACTCAAATGAACATGGATGAAGGGGAGAACGACCATGGCTATGATGTAGTCTTTTCCAAGCAGTAGATGGAGCTTCTTGAATAGTCTGGTGGTGATTGAATTTGGTGATAAGTGAGGGCGTTGGGGAAGGAGGGCAGAAGTAATCCTTGAGCCTACTCTGACATTGGGATTGCTGCTTATGAATTTCGATGTTGGTTCTTGCCATACAAAGTTAGCCAAGGCACTCACCAACCATTTATAAAACTTGATAAGGAACTTGTGTGGTTGATGAGTATTGGTGTCAGCCTTGTTGTCAGTTTTGTCATCATATCATCAGCATCCTGGATAGCAATCTACAGTGCCAACAGTGGTGATCCCCTTGCTGAGCATGGGCTGATAACTTAGGTTTACTACATTTTCATCCACCCACATATTTATGTTATCCTCATAAATTGTCTCACTGACCTTCCTTAAGCATTATTGGAAGTTTTTAACCTCAAATCTTGTAAATCCGACAACAGCCTCCTAGGCAATGTACAGCCTTTGCCAACCATGCTTCAAGGTAAGATCAGAAGCTTCTTTCCAAGCAAGAGCCTAGTTGTTGATTGCTAACTTGAGGTAGCAGTTTTTCAGAGGGATTAGTATTTCAGATGCTGGTCCATTGTATTAGGAGGCAAGAATAAAGACAGCCAAACAGCTGGTGCATTGTTGAGATGTGGAGAGCCTTTGCTTAACCTTTACCCTTTGCCATAGCAATGCCAAGCTGCTATGTTTGATGAAAAATAACTTCCTTGCAGAATTAGTTATGAAACTAATCTTTAACAATATTAGTTGTGTACAAAGCTTTTAAAGAATGGTACCAAATCACAGGAAGCCTATCCATCATCTTATAAAGACACTGTGACAGCTTTTGAGTGTCCAACTACCAAAGGTTGCAACCTGTGAAACCCTGATGCATGTGCACAACATGTAGCAGATTGCTTACTAAGCTTTTGACTGGATAACTTCTCTGACAAGCCGACCAAGGTATTAGTAGGAACAGAGAAGTAAAACAAGTGTGTTTCATCAGCAATGTCGATTCAAGTGGTTGCATTATGGCCAAACCTAAGATCTACTTTTGAGACTTGTTAACACCTTCACTAGAGCTTTCGACTTTGACATACCTTTGACATACCTTACAGCCTTTTCAGCAGTATGTCCAGTTTGGTCCCCCAGACCATTACACCCTCCAAATGTTGCTGATGATCTCTCATCAGGAACACCTTATCAGTTCTTTGTGTCTTGGCCAGAACATAATCTCTCTTTCAAACCTCGTAAGTGCAAACGAGATGAAAATGGTTATGTAGATGACAGCCTGTTGTGTGCTGTATATATATACAGTATGCCGTAACATCCTGTCTTAAATGGGCTCAACTGCTATGCAGATTGAAAAATACTGCTTAAGGAAGCTTGTAATTTTTCCACAACTTTCAGTTGGTAATTGTATTGAGTGTATGTATCTAGTATATACAGTTCATTACCCATAAAATTTACAATGCAGTTGTAAGAAACAGTACATCATTACTCTTATCTTGTGGAATCAGCAAAGCAAAGCAAATCCATATGCAGAATTTTCTTGAATGCAATTTTATTCATAGAGTACTCCAGGCTGTTCTTTTTTTCCACTTGACACAAACATCAAACCCTCTTGAGTGCATACATTGGCACTTCAATTTAACGGGCCTCATGGTTAGGGAATTTTGATTTATTGGACTTGCCCAAATATGATAAAAATAATAAAATTATTTTGTACACACTGGAGAAATCTGATAAGTACAATGGGGTTTTCAGAAGGTGTACCAAGCCCGTCCAGGTGGGCGATATCTCATCCTTAGGATGCTGGAGGTATTGGGCAGTGATGCAACGAATGCTTGCATGCAACCGAGGCTGTCTTGTTTGTGTTTATGATGGTAGCCAATAAATGAATACACACACAATCAAATTGACCGAGTCTTTCCTCGCTTTGCCCAGGCGGGTGGACAATGAGCAGACGTGACTAATGTTTTCTTCTTTGTGCATCACATTAGGAAACAATACACATTTAATGAATGCCCCACCTCTCTCTCTCTCTCTCTCTCTCTCTCTCTCTCTCTCTCTCTCTCTCTCTCTCTCTCTCTCTCTCGTTGATTATTTTGTTGACATTACTTAATGCAGTGCAGTACAGTACTGTGCTGTACTTAATACATTACAGTACAGTAATGTAGTGTTATATACATTTATAATTAAGTATGTATGTTTCTATTGGGTGTATGCATCGCGTTAGGATAAAGTTTGCACCTACAGTGTGTTTGCTTGCCATTCAAGCTTTCTCTCTCTCTCTCTCTCTCTCTCTCTCTCTCTCTCTCTCTCTCTCTCTCTCTCTCTCTCTCTCTCTCTCTCCTCAGTTTTTTGTACAAAGAATTGGGGTTACTTATGTTTAAAAAGAATCAATAGTAATGTTTTTATACAGTACATGAATTTTGAGGCAGACAATTTTGGAAAGGGCGTTGTTTGGGTGGGGTGGGGGGTGGGGGAATAACATCCTGACATATGGTGAAAGGGTACATGGACCAGAAAAGGTTGAGAACCACTGGTAGGTCATATAACCAGTCTTCGTTACTTAGGGGAATTTGTTACTTACTTGAGGGGCAGACCCCCAAGTTGTCCGCTAAGTTGAGTCGACACTTCTAGGGAGATATTGGAGGGGAGAATGCTTCTCTTGGGGAGGCAGATGGTTACCCATTGGTAGATGCTAGGCAGGACAAAGGACTTAATGTTTTCTAATGTTGGTATTGTGGTGCTATTTGAATTTCAATTAAATTTTTCTCTCTGCGGCTAACCGTGCCTAAGTAGAAACATATATAGTAGGTCAGTGGATAATGGGGTCCAACTGTATACGATAATCGCTTCTGGCCTGACCAGGATTCAAACCTGTGCCATTAGGGTTTGATACAGAGCTGACTATCAAGAGAGGCACGTACTGAATTTGGCTCTTGTTGAATTCTGGTTTTGTACTGAGAATAGGAGTCAACCCAATTCCACCACAGTAGCTGAATATTGATTAATGTTTTATTGTTTTGTCACTTTTATGTACGTGGCTTTGTTTATACTGACCAGTATTAAGCTATGATTACTCCCTTAATATTGATTTTACCCTGTGAATAAATGTCATTCCAGTGGAATTATACATTGTTTATAAGGGCATTTGCCGTGGTCAAGATTTGAACCCACGCCTTTTGGGTTTGACACAGGGTGGTATAAGTTGATTTCGACTCTTATTTTATATATTTCTGCTGTATCGAGGCTCCGTATTTGAAAGGCTAGCAACCCACATTAACCATAATATATTACAGATTTTGTAATACTCAGCTATTTATGATAGTTTTGTCACTAATACCCCCTGATATGGAATTTACCTTAAGGAATGTTGTACTCTCATATATTTGTTCTCTTTGTGTAATTAAGAGTAACAGCGGTGCTCATTGATATTGATACTAAGTTTAGAATTGCTCTTGTCCAGTTATATTCTGGCCTCTCTGATCATTGGCTCTTATCTATACACAATAGAGGTCCCTAGGATCAGGACTCGCTGTCTTGCCACTTTTGTATATTATAAAGGAATTTTTCACGCTACGGGTAGGCTAGTATTTTTAAATTTAATTAATTCTCGAAAGTGGGGAGACCAATCACTCTCTCTCTTTATTTAATAACTGATCTCTTCTTTCTATATTTCTTATCAGCTTCTGTAACTTCTTTCAAATGAACACCATATTCTGTGGAAGCTTGAATTTCAAGTCAGTGGTTCCAGTGGGGTTGTGCCTTAAGAATAGGGTTCATGTTTTGGATAAAAAAAAAAAAAATCATAATTCTCTCTCTCTCTCTCTCTCTCTCTCTCTCTGAACGAAGTACTCTTTAACCCCTGTGTACCCATATACCTATCTATCGCCTCTCGTTAACAGGTCGTTACGTATAGGATACTACGTCTTGCCCCAAATGACGTAAAATGTTGGCCCAGCATGTCAAGAAGCTGGGCGGGAATATTTCAAAGGAATACCATAAGAACTGCTAGGTCGAGGCGTACGTTTCAGCTCGCCTAGAGTTAAACGTTTGCTTCTCAGTTACCTACAGAAATACTCGATAACCCAAAGCTCTACTCATATTTCCAAGAAGCAGAACATCCAAAGTATTTAAAGTGAAGAAAAGCTGTGCCTTTGATGATGACGAAGTTACCTGATTGTGTAACATGAAGGAGACAATGTTGGCATTCAGTCCATTGTGTTTGGTTGCTGTGGGGGTAAACGAGTTTTTTTGGTGACGATTTTAAAATCTTTGAATCGAGGAGTTTTCTTTACGTGTTACCAGCTAGGGAGAGCATGACTTTGATATTCGGGGAAAGTGCAGGATTGCGGATGTTTGTGAGAAAGGTTTGGTTGTCTGGTTATGATCGTTTTGAGGGTCAATGTTGTCTGTTTAAAATCGATTTTAATGGCCATGTTGTCTAGTTATAACCGGTTTTAAGGACTTTGTTGTCAAGTTATACGTTTTCCTCACGCGGTGCACTGCAGGCGTTACTTAAGGTTCTTTGCGGTGTCCTTCTGCCCCTAGCTGCAACCGCTTTCATTCCTTTTACTGTACCTCCGTTTATATTCTCTTTCTTCGATATTGCTATGCATCCTTTCTTAACAATTGCTCCATAGCGCAACGGAGAGGTTTTCCTCCTGTTACACCTTTCAGACCTTTCTATTCTCAGTTTCCCTTTCAGCGCTCAGTGACCTCACAGGCCCCAGCGCTTGGCATTTGGCTTAAATTCTGTATTCCTGTAAATCAGTTGTAACGGGTTTGTTGTAACGCGTCACTTAGAAAAACAAGTCATTCAGCGCCATGGTAACAAGTCCTGCCCTGGGTAAGAAGTCTCTGTTGATGCGTAATTATTCTGGTCATGTCTTCTTTTATATCCAGTTTTTAAAATGCAAACTTAAGGGATATCTGAACAGTCCTTATACGCATAGATTGTTTGTGGTAGGAATACTTTTGACGTCTTAACAGGGCGAAAGAGGTTTTATTTACTTCTAGATTATTCTCTGGCAGTTTCGTGCCAGAAAAAGTGATCAGTTTACAGTTTTATGTGTCTTCACGAACGCTGCGATCGAATTTTAGTATAAACCCAGTACCTTGCGAGGGAGCGTGAGGTTTAATAAACCGACGTACTTTATTTTCTCGAGAAGATATTTTGATTCCGAGAACTTGAAATAGCATTTCCATAACTCCTTTCTTCTCAGTACAGGAGAAGGTCTCCCTGGATAGCAACAGTAGCGATTGTCTCGTTCTCGAGTTTTCGTAGGAGTTCTTGACATGAAGGAAAATCACGCACACATCTTTCCTCTGTGGAATATATGTACTGGAATTGCAGTTCTTTGTTTCTTTTGCAGTTCATGACTGCTACCAAAACCTGTCTTTATTTTTTAATGTAGTTGTCTTGGTCTCATTTGTACAGTGAATTTGCTTGCATTATCATCGGCATCGCTTGCATCTACTGATATATCTGAAACTAGAAAACCTGAATCTACTGACATATCAGAAACTAGAAAGCCTGAATCAAGGGCCTCTGTGAAATTCTGCCGCTTGAGTCAGTCCTGTCCTTTCACTGCTCAAGTTTCTTCAGCCTTCCGTCTCATAGTTCCCTTCCATGTAAGTATGTGTCTTCTAACACTTGTGGTTCTCAAAGGAGCCCACCTGAAACTGTTGCACACTTTTCTCCCTGTAACGTTTAGAAGGACTTGTCCAAGCCATCTCATTTACTGTTCATCATTATCTCACTAACTTTCTGAAAGTGGAATTACTCTTATGGTATAATTTCTCAAGCTTTATTTCCAAGTCGACTAAATCATTTAGATGCACGTTCATGGGCACATCAAGGTTCATGTCTGCATAGCAATGCAGATCGCACCAGACTAATTTATCGTACATACATCCGTAATTTCAGTCTTTTACTCATCCTGCCTCTTGTTTGATTCAATTTCTTCCTTTGTCTTTCACCAAGTTCCATCTCGAGAGAACCCGTATCAGATGTCATTGTTCTTAAAAATTTGGGACACTTCTTCGTTAAATCTTTCTTTAGCTAGTGTTATTACATCCTTGTCTTCGTACTCTGAATGAGTGGACTGAATATTTTCATCATGACTGACGAAAATACAACGCCTCTGTAATTAATACATTCAGCCATGTCACCTCGTTTTGATATCTTTGCTATGACTTCCAGCTCCAAATCAGACTTCGTTTCCTCACTCAACATTTTGCAAAACAGTCTAGTTAATAAACAAGGGGTCGCTTCATTTGCAGCTCAGATATTCAGTGATTCTCTCCTAGACTGGTGCTCGCCATATGCTAAGAGTCTTTATTAGTGGTTCCACGTCGTAAACTGTGAATTTTTTCGTTAGTGGATTCAGGTTTTATTGTTTCTGATGTCAGCAGATTCAGGTTTTATATTTCCAGGTTTTCCATTTTCTGGTTTGCCAGTAAGTTCAGGTTTTTTAGTTTCTGATATGTCAGTAGAGTCAGGTTTCCTATTTTCTGATTTGTCAGTAAGGTCAGGTTTTTTAGTTTCTGATATGTCAGTAGATTCAGGTTTTCTAGTTTCAGATGTCAATAGGTTCAAGTTTTCTATTTTCAGACATGTCAGTAGATTCAGGTTTTTTAATTTCAGATATGTCAGTAGATTCAGGTGTTCTAGTTCTGATGTGTCAGTAGATGCAGGTTTTCTAGTTTCTGACATTTCACACAAATGATTTCCATTTCAGTTTATATTCGTGACCTCACAAAAATATTCCACCAGCATTTTAGTTCTACCCCCGATGTTATCACTCACAAATCCTTTCTACACTTGTTTTCCACCAATATTCGCATTTTGTATCTGAGGGTTATTCCATGTTACCCAATATCCCAGTGCCTCTCTTCCTGTAGATTAATATACATTTCTGTGGTATTCCAGTCAGCGTTCATTGCCTCCACCTCCCCACATATGGTTTCTAAAATTGCAAATTATTACATCATTCAAGTGCAGAAACCTCCTGATGTTCAGCTTAAAGAAGCCTGTTTGTATGAACCCTAGATATGTCCTCAGTTTTCAGTTAATGTCAGCTGTAGTGTGGCAGTAACAAGTTCTGTTCACTGACAACATCTACTCTATAGCTCGTAACATTCCTCAGTGTTCTTTTTTTCTGGATTAATAACTATGTGATCCGTGTTTGTTCCTGTGACTGCCATCTAGAGATGTCGAAGTGTATTTATGGATGTCCTGTGTTGGAGAGGAATACCTCCATCAAGGTGTTAACCCGGTATGTATCCACCTACTTCGAGGTGCTAGTACTAAACACTGCGGAAGCTCCTTGGGTCGCCGTGTTTAGTACTAGTCCCTCGGGGATCAAAATATTACATACACCCATTTCTATATTGTGTGGTCGACAAATTTTATATTAATAAACGATGTCTTCGTGCGGCCGTCTACTTTATTTTGACAAAGGTGATACATACCGGGTTAATACCGCCCTCAAGATAATTTACAGCGTAAAAATAATAAATTACCCATTTACGTTTTCAGGCTCGCCCAAAGTCCTCTCGCCCTTTACAATTTTCCAAGACGTTGATTTACCACCGGTTAATAAAACCCTTGAAAATTCCTGAAAATAGTAAAACCGGCGATTCCTGAAAAATGGTTAAGTACGGCAATAAGAATAAGAATAAGAAAATTTGATATAAAGAAAGAATAGAAGAAGAAGAAGAAGGAGAAGAAAAAGTAAAAAGAAGAAGAGAGTTTGATATAGTATAGCAAGACGGAGAAGAGAAGAAGATGAATTAGAAAAATTTAATGTATAGCAAGAAGAAGAAGAAGAAGAAGAAGAAGAAGAAGAAGTAGCAGCAGCAGCAGCCAGCAGTGATAGATGACCGTGTAAGCTGATTACAAAGTCCAAGGTCCGAATCGTTACTTTCGTTGAAAGTATCACCGCCCAGCATCCTCAGTGTTTCCCGGACACTCAAAACGGAAGGGGCCTCCTCCTTGGGAACTCCACTGCGTGTAAGTAAGTTTCTAATTGGTTGCTTGTCTCTTTATCGATAAATAGAGGCTGTTAGAGACACTTATTCCTGCATACACGCGCGAATGGTTCAGCAAAGTTGATGCTTAATCCAAGTGGTGCAGAGTAATCTATTTATCTGTACCGTTGTGGCTTACTTAAGAAAGTCAGTAAACAACAATAGTTATAGCTAATGGAAGTTGAATATGCTAAGAATTGTAAGGTGTTAGAAATTTACACATATACTTTGTGTGTATATATATGTATATATATGTGTGTGTGTGTATGTTTATATATACACTCATACATATAATATATGCATAATTTTGTAAAATAAAAATCTATCAAATCTCTCGGTTCTGTTGACATTTTTGACAGCCACGTAGAAGGTGCTGTATGCAAAAAATATTTCTAATCAATATATTTTCTGGATAATGCACTTTCACGCTCTCAGAATCAAAACAGTTGTGAATATAATGAAGTGCAGTAATTCTAAGCCACCGGAATCTGAAACGGTTTATTTGTCCAGTTTGCGTGACGTTTAGTAATTTTGGACTGCTAGAACAGGGTCATTGAGTGCTATGTCTGAGCCACGTGAATTCAGCAGGCCATTCCCTTCACTGTACCTCCGTTCATATTATCTCTCTTCCACCTTACTCTCCACCTTCTAGCATTTGTTTCATAGTGCAATAGCGAGGTCTTCCTCCTGTTACACCTGTCAAACCTTTTCACTCTCAGTTTCTCTTTCAACGCTAAATGACATCGTAGGTCCCAGATCTTGGCCACTGTCCTAAATTTTATGTTCAAATTCCAATTATGGATTTCATGTGGGGCTTTATACCTTCTAGGTTATACCTCATGGCTTGGCCCCCCCTTTGCTGCCTTAATTTGGAATATTGCCTGCACCTGCCTTACCTGCAGTGTAATAGGGGCAAACAGTTAAGTCTTGGTTGTTAATGTGATAGATGGCACCAAAAAAGTTTATCAGTATTACTAGTAGGGTTCATCGTCTTAAAAAATGGGAGACAAAATATTTTGTTGGTATATTGTTACTTGTATGATAAAAGCAAAGGAAATTAGTCCAGACAATATTTGTAGAATGTTTTTAGTAAGAGAGTGATTCCTTATAGTAACCCCCTCTTCTTTTATACTATTTTTCTTCGCTGTTTGTCAGTGATTGATGTTGCGAAGCTAGTTTAATTGTTTTATTTTTCTTACATTCAGTTTGTCTTATACTTGGTGTAGTTTGCCAACAACGGACATGCGATGTATATGATTTCTGTAAAATTATCAATGGTCACCGATAAAAAAAAACGTGCCGATTTCTACAAATTATCATCATGGTCGTATATTTATAAAAATTATCTTCATGGTCTGTAAAAAATTTCTTTGTCATCTAAAAAATTTCTTCATGGTCGTATTACCGATTTCTAAAAAATTTCTTCATGTTCGTATTACCGATTTCTAAAAAATTTCTTCATGGTCGTATTACCGATTTCTAAAAAATTTCTTCATGGTCGTATTACCGATTTCTAAAAAATTCTCCATGGTCGGATTTCTAAAAATTTCTTCATATTACCGGTTTCTAAAAAATTTCTTCATGGTCGTATTACCGGTTTCTAAAAAATTTCTTCATGGTCGTATTACCGATTTCTAAAAATTTCTTATATTAACGGTTTTAAAAAATTTCTTCATGGTCGGATTTCTAAAAATTTCTTCATGGTCGTATTACCGATTTCTAAAAATTCTTCATGGTCTCATTACCGATTTCTAAAAATTTAAAAATTATCATGGTATTACCGATTTCTTAAAAATTTCTTCATGTTCGTATTACCGATTTCTAAAAAATTTCTTCATGTTCGTATTACCGATTTCTAAAAAATTTCTTCATGGTCGTATTACCGATTTCTAAAAAATTTCTTCATGGTCGTATTACCGGTTTCTAAAAAATTTCTTCATGGTCGTATTACCGGTTTCTAAAAAATTTCTTCATGGTCGTATTACCGATTTCTAAAAAATTATCATGGTCTCATTACCGATTTCTAAAAAATTATCATGGTCTCATTACCGATTTCTAAAAAATTATCATGGTCTCATTACCGATTTCTAAAAAAATTTCTTCATGGTCATGGTTTCTAAAAATTTCTTATTACCGGTTTCTAAAAAATTTCTTCATGGTCGTATTACCGATTTCTAAAAAATTATCATGGTCTCTACCGATTTCTAAAAAATTATCTTCATGGTCGTATCACCGATTTCTAAAAAATTATCATGGTCTCATTACCGATTTCTAAAGAATTATCATGGTCTCATTACCGATTTCTAAAAAATTATCATGGTCTCATTACCGATTTCTAAAGAATTATCATGGTCTCGTTACCGATTATGTCACAGAAACATGACCAAACCACATGAGAAGCTTTCTAGCTAAGTGTTTTGCGTAAGCCCCTCCATATTGTCACCAAAGGCACTTAGCATCTTTGTCTAAGTCGCTGCTTTTACTTCTAATGAAGGCTTAGGCCAAGCTTCATTTCATATTACGAAGACTCTAAACCTTTTTTCGTAACTCGGCAGCCCCATGGAAGATTAAATCTGAAGGTTAGATTTAAAGATGAAATTTTTCAGGGAAGATTAAATCTGAAGGTTAAATTTAAAGATGGAATGTTCCATGGAAGGTTAAGTTTAAAGGTGAAAATTTCGACAAAATCGAGTCAAGGGAAATGCTCCCGACAGTAAATCTGACTGAACTTACTTTTTTTATGTTTATCCATTAACAATAAGATAAGATTATCTGAAGATGAAGTTATAAGATGTTTACGTATTATTTTGGGCTCATGTTTTTGTCGGTTAAAAGCTCAATTTGTTTATTCACTAGGAAGAGATAAAAGACTCAAATCTTTAGAAGTATGTTGGAAATGTTGTATTCATTATTGGTTAAATACCTAACTACTTATTTTGGACCTTTGGTCAATGACCGAGTTGTATATCAGTCCGAATTTGATATAGAACCTCAATAGATGATATAAAGGTAAGTCTTTGAAAGTATCCAGATAACTATTTTTGCATCGTGTTCCCGTGACCCTAAAAGCTTATTTATCGTGGAGCCCAAATATTGACCTTGAGAATATTTTTCTCCTTTCTCTCGAAAGGGGGGAAAATACGGTACATTAGACTTCTGTAGAATTATTCTTCTTTTGCCCCTCAGGGAAGTAGTGCCCTGACGTGGTTTACTGAAGCCATTATACTCGTGGTTCTCTGCGACGTCCCTTCGGCTCCTAGCTGCAACCCCTTTCGTTCCTTTTACTGTACCTCCTTTCAGATTCTCTTTCTTCCGTCTTACTTTCCTTCACTCTCCTAACAATTGATTCATAGAGCAACTGCTTTGAGGTTTTCCTCCTGTTACACCTTTCAGACCTCTTTCCTGTCAATTTCCGTTTCCGCGCTGAATGACCTCATAGGTCCCAATGCTTGGTCTTTGGCCTAAACTCTATAATCAAATTCAAATTCAGATTTGTCTTGTTCTGTTCAGAGGCAGGCGCTGTTGGCGTACGTCATGATCAGTACGTTGGACGAGTTACTGGCACAGCTAGGCACTGGCTGGTGGGACGTCATCCATTATGTGGTCGCCATATTTTGTGAGTATTCGCTTCAGACATTGCTTCGCTTTTTCATCCTTTGTTTAGCTTTCTGATCCTTTGCTTAGCTTTCTGATCCTTTGCTTAGCTTTCTGATTCTTTGCTTAGCTTTCTGATCCTTTGCTTAGATTTCTGATCCTTTGTTTAGCTTTCTAATCCCTTGCTTAGATCTCTGATCCATTGCTTAGATCTCTAATCCCTTGCTTGGCTTTCTAATCCTTTGCTTAGATTTCTAATCCCTTGCTTAGCTTTCTGATCCTAATCCTTTGCTTAGCTTTCTAATCCCTTACTTAGCTTTCTAATCCCTTGCTTAGCTTTCTAATCCTATTAGCTTTCTAATCCCTTGCTTCTTTAATCGTCTGCATTCTGAAAGAGGGTTAGTGGAAAGCTGTGCTCAGAGTACTGATGGTCATTACAGTACCACAGGTAGTAATTGTTGCTTTAAGATTTAATACTTCCTTGAAAGCTCTTCACTAAGTAACCCCAGGTTGCACATCAAATATACTATAATAATTTTCCTTACGTAAGAATTGACAAGTTGAGAAACTTAATCTTTTTTTTAATTAGGTGAAATGTTTGTACCTTGAATTGGAATGTAACTGGTTTACCTTACGAGAGAGAGAGAGAGAGAGAGAGAGAGAGAGAGAGAGAGAGAGAGAGAGAGAGAGAGAGAGAGAGAGAGGTTAATCAAATAATCTACAACAGATAAAAGTTAATAGACAGGTAGTATATCGATAACTGAACGATTTACATAACAGGCACCCGTAGGGAGGTAGTGACGTCACCTCACGTGGTGCATTGTAGACATTACTTAGGGTCTTTGCATTACTTGTACCTCCTTTCATATTCTTTCTTCCATCTGACTTTCCACCCTCTCTAACAATTGTTTCATGGTGCAGCTGCGAGATTTTCCTCTTGTTACACCTTTCCAACCACGTTACTGTGAGTTTCCATTTCAACGCTGAATGACCTCATAGGTCACAGCGCTTGGCCTTTGGTCTAAATCCTATATTCTATTCTGCATAACAGACTGACGGTGATTGAAGATAGGTTCAAGTACTTTTGGAATTAACTTTTTTTTTTTTTTTTTTTTTTTTTTCAGGCCTGAGCCTACCTGCCAGCCAGGCACTAGGGGGAGCGTTTTTCGCACCTGCCGTGGATTACACCTGCGTCCCGACGGTGCCTTCTGCTACAGCGTCTCCTGAAGCAGCGTCGGAGACGAGTGCCGAAAGGGGAGGTCCTTCATCCTGGAGGCTTGCCGTAGCACCCGAAAACAGCACCGCCCTGTAAGTCATATTCTAGCATTGCTGCTTCGTATTCTCGAAATATTACGAGCATGAGAGCCATACATAATTTTGATCTTGTAATGAACATTATACATTATATTTAGATGTCACTTCCCGTTTTGTGGAAGTGTACCACTTCATAAGCTGGAAGTCCCAATAAAGTTACGAAAAGTGTGGAATATCCCACACAAATCTCCCAGTTTTTGAACCACTTGAGAACCTTCCATCATCATGAAATACGCTTTATTCGCCCCTCTTATAATTATAGGTGACGTGTTCCTCAGCTAAAGCACATTTCACGTAACACACAGGAATCAATGTAGCTACTTGGTTGAGAGTGCCCAGACCGGGGAAGTCGCGGAGGAAGCGTGCAGTGAGTGGCTGTTCGACAATTCAACTTTCGCCACGACCTTGACAGCGGAGGTGATTGGAAATGCTGACCTCAGCAGTTGTTTTCCTTGTCACATTTCCTTCACGTCCCCGTAGGAGGGTAGTGCCGTCGGTGCACCCCGCTGGGTGCACTGTAGGCATTACTAAAGGCTCTTTGCAGCGTCCCTTCGGCCCCTAGCTGCTGCAACCTCTTTTGTTCCCTTTACTGTACCTCTATTATCTTTCTTCGATCTTGCTATCCAACTTCTCTAACAATTGTTTCATAGTGCAGCTGCGAGGTTTTCCTCCTGTTACACCTTTCAAACCTACTTAATCTCAATTTCCTCTCCAGCGCTGAATGATCTCACAGGTCCCATTACTTGACCTCTGGCCTAAACTCTATATTCCATTCCATTCCATTTCCTTCATATGAACGGATTTTTAAAAAGTCTTATTTACTCTGCTTTTATACCTCAAAGTCATAGTTTTTTTTGTTACTTTTGAAGAAATTAGTTTTTTTTTTACAAATTTTCTAAGTTGGCCTGGTGCTCCTCATTATTCAGTGTATGATTATATATATATATATATATATATATATATATATATATATATATATATATATATATATATATATATATATATATATATATATATATATATATATTTTTTTATTATATATATATATATATATTTTTTTTTATTCAGTTTCAGCTGACCTGCGACAGAGCCTACTTGCGGGCGACTTACCAGAGCATCTACATGCTTGGGATGTTTCTAGGGGCTCTGATAAGTGGATTTGCTGCTGACAGGTTTGTGGAATTTTGATACTTGTAGTCTTTGTATAGAGGTGCATACACACACACACACACACACACACACACACACACACACACACACACACACACACACACACACACACACACACACACACACACATCCCAACTTAGCCAGCCGATATCGTTACCCAACGGATACGTTCAAGTCCGGAAAAACAAGAAAAATATAACAGAATACTCCGTTAAGTGAGGTAGACATAACGGATCCTGAAACGAACGCGACCGATACTTGCCTGTCTGACCTTGTAATCATGGCTTTTTGACGCCTTGTAAAGGGAGTTAATTTTCAGTGTTTTGCCTGGGAAATTTTTTGACGTGACCGAACAAACATTTCCTTTCTTTTCTCGAAGAATGAATTTCTAAATTTCACTGTAAATTCTAATTCCAATGGGGGAGGAAGTCAAATTCTATATTCCAATTCCAGTTCCTGTAGGGGAGGAAGCTAAATTCTATATTCCAATTCCAGTAGGGGAGGAAGCTAAATTCTATATTCCAATTCCAGTAAGGGAGGAAGCTAAATTCTATATTCTAATTCCAATTCCAGTAGAGGAGGAAGCTAAATTTTATATTCCAATTCCAATAGGGGAAGAAGCATAATTCTATATTCCAGTTCCATTTGGGAGGAAGCTAATTTCCATGTTCCAATTCCAGTTAGGGAGGAAGCTAAATTCTATATTCAAATTCCAATTCCAGTTGAGGAGGAAAGCCCTCTGAGACGTGGAACCTGGAATGAAGCATAGTTTAGTTATTTTCCAAGACGTTTTCTGTCACTAAGCTTCTGGTTTATATTTTCTTATTTATATTTTCTTACTTCCTTTCATTTTTTCCTCCTTAGGTTTGGTCGGAAAACTACACTCCTCTTCGGCCTGCCTTCCTTCATGATTCTGTCGAATGCGACGTGCTTGCTACCGAACCTGTCAGCGTTACTCTTCTCTCGCTTTCTGTTGGGTTTGACCATGCCTTTCATCACCAACATCAGTTACATTCTGGGTTTGTATTTCACTTGTTCAGTCAGCGAAAAATATTCCTTCAGTCCTTCTCGGTCATTGAAAAATATTCCTTCAGCCCTTCTGAATCATTGAAAAATATTCCCTCGGCTCTTCTCAATCATTGAAAAATATTTCTTCAGCCCTTCTCAGTCATTGAAAACTATTCCTTCAGTCCCTCTCGGTCATTGAAAAATATTCCTTCGGCCCTTCTCAGTCATTAAAAAATATTCCTTCAGCCCTTCTTAGTCATTGAAAAATATTCCTTCAGCCCTTCTCAGTCATTGAAAAATATTCTGTCAGTCCTTCTCAGTCATTGAAAAATATTCCTTCAGCCCTTCTGAGTCTTTAAGAAATATTCCTTCAGCCCTTCTGAATCATTGAAAAATATTCCCTCAGCCCTTCTCAGTCATTGAAAAATATTCCTTCAGTCCTTCTCAGTCATTGAAAAATATTCATTCAGTCCTTCTCAGTCATTGAAAAATATTCCTTCAGTCCTTCTCAGTCATTGAAAAATATTCCTTCAGCCTTTCTCAAAGTTAGATTAATAATTTCTCTGAGATTTAGTTTAATTTCTTCTCATAATTGTAGGTGATAAGCCTCAAGCAATTGCCGGAATTGTTTCATATGTTTTTTTTAAACGAATTTGGTCTGATGCATAAAAATACTTGAATCAAACTGAATTTTCGTGTACGCATTAATATCTCTCATTCATTATAACATCATTCCGGAATGGTAATTTCATTTCTGAATAAATTTGGGCTTATTTAAAAAAGAAACTCGGAGTTCACTGATGCAATGGAAAAACATCTGATCAATGATAGGAAAGCGTGGTTAAGTTAACGCTCTCTGCATATTCATGCATTTGAAGTTTACAAATGCAAAGCTCTCTCTCTCTCTCTCTCTCTCTCTCTCTCTCTCTCTCTCTCTCTCTCTCTCTCTATCTATCTATATATATATATATATATATATCATACATATGTGTGTGTACATAAATTATAGTGCGCGTCAACAAATGAATAATACCATTACCCAGTCAGATTTTTAAAGGGGCTTCAGGATGTGTTCTTTTTCGTCAGTCTTGTGCACTGTCTGCCTGTATTTTCTCCAGCCTCGCCTGAGACCTCACTCTCAGTATTCTCATGATGCTTCCCTGGGCCTTCTCATATCTATAGAATCAACCAGACTGAGAACATCGAGTGCGCGTCTTCGAAGGCATTCAAGTTTAAAGTAACTTCTTTTCTTCTTCTTTCGTCAGTCGTGGAGATTTCTGAGCCTCGCCTGAGACCTCACCTCGGTATTCTCATGATGCTTCCCTGGGCCTTCGGTATGATGATATTGGGAGGCTTTGTTATACCTTTCCTGGAGGTGGTAAGAATAACCATTGGGGTTTTGTTTTACCTTTCCTGTGGTAAGCATAACTATTATGACCTTTGTTATACCTTTCCTGTGGTAAGAATAACATTGGGAGTTTTGTTATACCTTTGCTGAGGTAAGCACAACTTTGGGAGCTTTGTTATACCTTTCCTGTGGTAAGAATAACATTGGGAGCCCTGTTATACCTTTGCTGAGGTAAGCACAACTTTGGGAGCTTTGTTATACCTTTCCTGTGGTAAGCATAGCATTGGGAGCCCTGTTATACCTTTCCTGTGGTAAGCATAACATTGGGAGCTTTGTTATACCTTTCTTGAGGTAAGAATAGCATTGGGAGCTTTCTTATGTCTTTCTTGAGGTAAGCATAACATTGGGAGCTTTGTTATACCTTTCTTGAGGTAAGCATAACATTGGGAGCTTTGTTATACCTTTCTTGAGGTAAGCATAACATTGGGAGCTTTGTTATACCTTTCTTGAGGTAAGCATAACATTGGGAGCTTTGTTATACCTCTCTTGAGGTAAGCATAGCATTGGGAGCTTTCTTATATCTTTCTTGAGGTAAGCATAACATTGGGAGCTTTGTTATACCTCTCCTTTAATAAGCATAACATTAGGAGCCCTGTTTACCTTTCCTGTGGTAAGCATAACATTGGGAACCCTGTAATACGTTTCCTGTGGTAAGCATAAAATTGGTAGCCCTGTAATAAGTTTCCTGTAGTAAACATAACATTGGGAGCTTTGTTATGCCTTTCTTGAGGTAAGCTTAACTTTGGGAACTTAGTTATACCTTTCCTGTGGTAAGCATAACACTGAGAGCTTTGTTATACTTTTCCTATGGTAAGCATAACATTGGGAGCTTGGTTAAACCTTTCCTAATGTAAGCGTAACATTGGGAACTTGGTTATACCCTTTCTGTGGTGATCATTACATTGGAAACTTGGTTATATCTTTCCTGAGATAAGCATTACATTGGTAACTTGGCTAAACCTTTCCTGTGGTAAGCATAACATTGGGAACTTGGTTATACTTTTCCTCTTGTAAGCATAAAATTAGAAGCTCTGTTATTATCTTTTCTGGGGTAAGTATAGCATTGGGAGCTTTGTTATACTTTGCTTTGGTACAAAGTTACATAGATAAAGAAGTAATTTGTGATTCAAAGAGGAATCTTGCTGTAATTATTAATTAACTGTATACATTCTGCAATCATGAACACGTTGAATTTTCAGTTGAAAATCAGATGAAAAGCCGCCTCACCATGAATACAAAAAAGAGAGAAAGAATCTTATTCCCAATCTTATTGCTCATAAGCATTCTGATTTCTCACTTGAAGGGTAATGGACGAATCTCCAAGATGGCTGGCAGTGACTGGCAGACATGAGCGTGCCTTGAAGGTTCTGAAAAAGGCAGCAAGACTGAACAGGAGATCTCTGCCAGGCGATGAAAAAGTCTGCACCATCCTCAGAGAGAGCAAGGAGGTAAAATTCACTTTCACCCGTATATTTACACACACATTATTCAAGGTTCTTTGCGGCGTCCCTTCGGCCCCTAGCTGCTGCCCTTTTCATTCCTTGAGTTGTACCTCCTTTCATATTTTCTTTCTTCCATCTTACTTTCCATACCCTTTTCATTCCTTTAATTGTACCTCCTTTCATATTTTCTTTCTTCCATCTTACTTTCCACCCTCTCCTAACAGTTGTTCCGTAGTGCAACTGCGAGGTCTTCCTCCTGTTACACGTTCAAAATATTTTTGCTTCAGCGCTGAATGACCTCACAGGTCCGAGCGCTTGGCCTTTGGCCTAAATTCTATATCCCAGTTCCAGTCCCATTATTATATTGCCAGTTCCGAGGCACTGCCTTCAAATTTGTCTTGGTCTTTCAAAGTAAATAAGATCTTTCTAGTTCAGATTTTGGGAAGTAATAACGACCACAGTAATGCTGGTGAATGACATTGAAATTCCACACACTGTCAAGAGATAACGACAGACTGTTCTTTTGTTTTCTCCTTTCAGGAAGAGCCCGCGAAGCCGAGGCAAGGGAAGACAGAGATAAAAGTAATGATACAAGAACAACTGGCCAGCCTTAGTATCCTCTTCAGGTGAGATACCAGGTTGCTGGTAATATTCAGTCTAGTAACATCTGCGTCTAAGGCGTATCATATTTCATACGGTGTTCTGTGTCAGCTCATGGTAAACCTCGCGTTTTGACTGGCTTATTGTGCTGTAAATGCGTACGTTATCAAGCTATCTATCTATCTTTGTGTATGTCTGTATATGTATGTACTGTATATATGTGTGTGTATGTATGTATACGTGTACATATATATATATATATATATATATATATATATATATATATATAATTATACTTTTTCAAACCTTTTAATCCATTTCCCTTTCAGCATTAAATGACCTCTTGGGTCCCATTACCCTAGGTGCTTCGTTGGGCGAGTCGGTAGAGCTGTGGACTGTCACTCGATGGGCTGGAGTTCAATTCCCGGCCGGCTGATGAAGAGTTAGAGGAATTTATTTCTGGTGATAGAAGTTCATTTCTCACTATAATGTGGTTCGGATTCCACAATAGCTGTAGGTCCCGTTGCTAAGTAACCAATTGGTTCTTAGCCACGTAAAATAAGTTCCCTTCGGGCCAGCGTTAGGAGAGCTGTTAATCAGCTCAGTGGGTAAAACTAAGGTATACTTAACTTTTGGCCTAAATTCTATGTTCTGTTGTGTTCTAGCAATTGTTTCATGGTGCACCTGCGAGGTGTTCCTCCCATTACACCTTTCAAACCTTTTCACTCTCAATTTCCCTTCCAGCGTTAAATGACCTCTTGGGTCCCATCGTTTGACCTTTGACCTAAAGTCCACATTCCAATCCCAACAGAACGCCGAAGCTCCGGCGAATAACACTGGTACTCTACGGCGCGTACATAATCGTCAACATGAGCTACTACGGCCTCTCCCTCAGCGGGGGGAACTTGAGCAGCGACCCCTTCGTCTTCATGGTCCTCTCGGGCCTGATGGAGGTCCCGGCGTACTCTCTGACGGTGCCCATCGTGGCCTACTTCGGGCGACGCCTGCCGACGCTCTTCAGTTTCGCCCTGAGTGGCGTTGCTCTCTTGGCCATAGCTCCGACGCCTGCGAGTGAGTTGGTCGAGTAGATGGTACCGTGTGAAAGGAGTGAGAACATAAACATGGACATATATGTATATATATTTGTGAATTTAGTTAATGATGTGTTATAGGGCTAAGCATGATTATATACAAGTATGAGAGAGAGAGAGAGAGAGAGAGAGAGAGAGAGAAGAGCACTTACAGAAAGAGAATGAGCAGGAAAATTTGTGTAAATTTAAGGGTTAGATGTGTTGTCGTACCCTTCACATGTTATCCATTCATTTCCCGTAATTTTTCCTTCAATTCCTTCAATTTTCCCTTCATCTTCCCATAATTTTCTTTCATTTTCCCTTTCATCTCCCCTTAATTTTCCTTCATTTTCCCTTTGTTTTCCTTCATTTTCCCTTCACCTTCCCTTAGTTTTCCTTCATCTTCCCTTAGTTTTCCTTCATTTTCCCTTAGTTTTCCCTTCACCTTCCCTTATTTTTCCTTTAATTTTCCCTTCATCTTATCTTAATTTTCCGTATCTTTCCCTTAATTTCCCCTTCATTTTCCCTTAATTTCCCCTTCATTTTCCCTTAATTTTAATTTCCCCTTCATTTTCCCTTAATTTCCCCTTCATTTTCCCTTAATTTCCCTTCATCTTCCCTTAATTTCCCTTCATCTTCCCTTCATTTTCCCTTCATTTTCCCCTAATTTCCCTTCATCTTCCCATAATTTTCCTGCATCTTCCTTTAATTTTCCTTCATCTTTCCTTAATTTTCCCTTAATTTTTCCTTCATTGAGGTTACGGATGGCTCGTCATGACCCTGGCGATGGCGGGAAAGGTGTGCATCGCCTCGGCCTACCAGATCCTGATCTTCTACTCGACCGAGCTCTTCCCGACGGAGGTTCGAAGTCGGGGCGTCGGGACCTGCTTCATGGTCTCCCGGATCGGGTCCATCATCTCGCCCTTCATAAATGAGATCCTGGTAAGGTTGGGAGTCTTCTCTCTCTCTCTCTCTCTCTCTCTTCATTTATATTTACAGCACTTTCTCATTCAGTAGGTCCTGTAAATGCCTCTCTCTCTCTCTCTTCATTTATATTTACAGCATTTTCTCATTCAATAGGTCCTGTAAATGCTCTCTCTCTCTCTCTCTCTCTCTCTCTCTCTCTCTCTCTCTCTCTCTCTCTCTCTCTCTCTCTCTCTCTCTCTCTCTATATATCTATATATATATATATATATATATATATATATATATATATTTACAACACTTTCATTCAGTTCTTGTAAATGTCGATCCAAAGCATATGTGTGTAATATATATATATATATATATATATATATATATATATATATATATATATATACAGTATATATATAGCTTATGTGTGTGTATATATATGTTTATATATATACTTATATTTACAACGCTTTCTCATTCAATTCTTGTAAGTGTCGGTCCAAAGCATTTGTGTAACAAGGACTACATACTCCAATGGTCCACAGGGGTCAGTCTATCCATGGGCACCGTCTGCCGTCTTCGGTGCCACGGCGTTCGTAGCAAGCATCGTTATGCTGATGTTGCCAGAGACTATGGGCATCACTCTTCCAGAAAGCGTGGCAGAATTGGAATCCAGAGAGACGCCAAGTAGAAAGAGGTAAGAGCTTCGGATAGAATCTTTTGTTTTTTAAACGTATAATAATAGAGATACCGTTGGTCTTGGAAAGTGTTCTTTTTGCGACTTGCTGTGTTGGACTTTACGATGATTTTACCAGTGTTCTAGAAAACTAACACGGCAATGTAGCCTAGAAGCAGACTGGACCGCCGTGTGACTTGAAAAATAAATAGATTAAAAAAACTACGGAAAATGGGGCTTTCAAGAAATTACTGTGGGAAAACATATCTAGCGTATGGTTACTGTCGATTCTGAATTAATAAAAATACAACTTCTATCCGCGGTGTGTTTGGTAAATGATTCCTTAAAAGATAGTACCATTTTCGTTAATTCTTCATCTCCTGGAAACAAATGACAACTGGAGCATATCATGGAAGTTGCCTAAGCCTAAAACACAAAATAGAAGCCACTTCTTTAGACATATCAAAGTTACCCGTTAAGTTTTAAGTTTTCCAGGCGTTGGCAACTCCCAAGATATGCTCTGAGTTGCCATTTATCTCAAGGACACGAATTATCAACGTATTTGGTACTATCTTTAATCTCTAAGGGGGTTAGTGCATCAGTGCACCTCACGCGGTACACTGTGGGCATTACTTAGGGTTCTTTACAGCATCCTTTCCTTAGGCCCCTAGCTGCAACCCCTTTCATTCCTTTTACTGTACCCCCATTCATATTCTCTCTTTCACCTTGCTATCCTCCCTCCCATAACAGTTGTTTCGTAGTGCAACTGCGAGGTTTTCTTCCTGTTACACCTTTCAGACCTATCTACTCTCAGTTTCCGTTTCAGCAGTGAATGACCTCATAGGTTCCAGTGCCTAGCCATTGGCCTAAATTCTATATTCCTTCCTCCACGTGTTTAGGCATATCCAAGTTACCAGTTGTGTTTTAAGTTTCGTATGCTTAGTCAACCTCCCGAGATATCGAGTTGCCATTCGTCTCCAGGAGACGACGAATTAACGAAAATGGTACTATCTTTCAGGGAATCATTTACCGCACACCGTGGATAAAAGTTGTAATTTTATTAGTTTAGAATGAGAAAATGACCATAGTCTAGGTATGGTTTGGCTCAGTCATTTCTTACGAGCTACAGTGCCGTATTCTTCTACATAGTAACACAGTTTACTATATAGCCTAATTGTGGGTTTCTTTTATTACACAAACTATTCTTCACGAGATTGCGAATTTCTTAGCAATGGTATCTTGATTATTTTACATGGCAACGAAAAATTACCATAGTCATACAAAAAATATGAAGTAAATAAATACCACAGACATAATCATATGAAATTTACGTTAAAACGGAAAATTTAACGAAATGACAAAAGTGTAACTAATTGATAATCAAGAGTATAATGCATAGGAAAAATAGAATAAGAATTTAAATAGCCTTTCTTAAATTTATTATTTGAAAACAGTTCAACCGGTATTTCAGTGTCATTTATCGATAGTTTTCGATGACAGTGTCAGCATTCATTAACTGTTTCACCTAGTGTTTTATTAATAGACAAAACTTATGGAAGAGGTTTTAGTCGAATGTTAATGATTTAAAAATGATAAATTATGTTGATAAAATCCAAAGTAAGACTTCTATTCAAAACAATCGTAACCATATGAAGAAACTTGTGGATAAATTTGAAATGGAAATATTATTTGAACTAATACAAGGTTAAATAAAAAAGATTTTGGACAGATTATAGATATTCTAAACAAGACGCCACTCGAGAATTGTAATGTAGAAAAATATACCATGAGTTTATTGAACTTAACTATCTGATTGTGGTTTTAGTTTTTAAAGACCGAGAAATAATATGGGCAAATTCTCCCGTAATTCACTGTGATTTAAGCTTTAGATGTACTTACAGTAATGAAGTTTTGTAAGACAAAACTCATCCAGTTGTCAGCTGAATTTGAAGTCGTCAAAAATTCTTTTTTTTTTCTATTAATTTGTTAATTTATTTTTTCTTTTTAATAAGTGATCTCTTCTTTCTGTATTTCCCATTACCTTCTGTTATTCCTTTCTAATGAACACCTTAATATTCTTTGGAAGCTTGAATTTCAAGTCAGTGGCAAGTGGGCTTGTTTCATAAGAATACGTTTTATCTTCTGAATAATAATAATAATAATAATAGTAATAATAATAATAATAATAATAATAATAATAATAATTATTATTATTATTATTATTATTATTATTATTATTATTATTATTATTATTATTATTATTATTATTATTATTATTGTCACTAGAGAAAATCTTGTAAGGCGTTAAATCTTCCTCCGTAGGTCTTGGCTACGTGTTCCAACTTCGGAGGAGAAGGCCCAAGAGACGCGCGGCTCCTCTGAAGGATGAGAGTTGCAGACAGCACTCAAAAACAACAACAAACAACAACAACAACAACAAAATCATCAATAACACCTCAAGAGGAAGATTTTACGATTTATAACCAAGCAAAGAGAATTTTTCCGAATTCTTGTACAACCTTTGCAAAGTATTGTCTCACGAGGTAGGCTGTTATATGAGGAGCATGCAAATATATTTCATTGTTTCTTGTAGCCGTTTTGTATCAGTTTGACAAAATTAGACGTTTTAAGTATTATAATAAGAATTATTTTACACACACACACACATACACATACCAAGGTTCAGTCTCATGAGTTATTGGAGCCACTTGGGCCTGTTTACTAAACAATGTACCATACCTCTGTTGATCTTAGCAGTGAATAAGGAGCTTGGTGGGTAGTCAGCTGTGGTGGGTCACAAGCAGTAGGGAAAAGGGCATGGAACTAGCTGCATTATAATGAAAAAAATTACATGAATATATATATATATATATATATATATATACTATATATATATATATATATATATATATATATATATATATATATATATATATATATATATATATATATATATATATAATATTCCGTTTGTGTGAAGTTATTGTCAAAGTAGAGGGAATTCAAGATTGATGAGTATGCTTGGATGAACACTGATTAGGGTAGGTGAAATTATTATATATGTGATTTCCTTCAAGTTTAAGTACAGTCCAGAATAGAAGGATTTCAGTATCACAGGGTTATTTGTAGCATGACATTTGAGAGTACAAAAATATCATGTGAAGTACAACGGATTGTACAATGTTCTGTTCCCAGAAAACATTTTGTTGGAGGCCTAAATACCACTTCTTTACATTGACATTGTCCGTGAATAATTGTAGGAAAGGTGATTTGTGTAAGATTTGAAAGGAAATTGGAATGTGACCGTTATATGTATCATTAAGTGTGGCTTCATTTGAAATGCTACCACCATATCAGCGTCTTCCTTTTATCTTTTTGATATGTAATTACCGTCAACATCATCACGTATGAAATATCGGGAAGGTTCGCAGGATAGAATCTAAAACATCACCCTCTTTTCATTGGGCATCATTGGTATTGCCACGATCGGTTTAGAGGACCAAGTATATACTGTATTGTCGATGACCTTTATCGTTCACCCCGTAGAGGGTGAGTGCCGTCAGTGCGCCTCAATCGGTGCACTGTAGGCATTACTTGAGGTTCTTTCATTCCTTTTTATGTACCTCCATTCATATTCTTTCTTACTTTCCAACCTCTCCCAACAATTGTTTCATAGTGCAACTGTGAAGTTTCCTCCTGTTACACCTTTCAAACCTCACTCTCTTGCCACGTGTCCTAGGCATTTGGGGCCTGTCCCCCGACTTGCTGTCAGCCTGAGAAACAGGAGATCAGCGCCTGCCCTATGAAGCCTGCAGAATATATAGAAGGACTTTAATATTTAATATATATATATATATATATATATATATATATATATATATATATATATATATATATATATATATATATATATATATATATATATATATATCAAGGGTCAGTTATCGTTAAAAATATTCATCATCTTCCCATATTCGGCACTGGTCACCACAGCTGTGTCGATGAAGTACGCCATTGTCTAATGGCCTCTATATACATTACAGCGAGATTCCAGCCATTTTTGCGATATCGTGCGGACAAAGCTACACAGCTGAGTGACATTGAGACTCGAATGAAGAGGAATTATTCGTGTGAATAGCGAGAAGTGGCTTACGTCAGCATGTCGCGCGGTATCTACGGTAACGAGGACCATCGCTCTTAGGAACCGGAATGATACCGGTCCGTTCTTTGTTCAAGAATCGGAAATTGGAATGTTGGCGTTACGATTGATGTCATCGTAACGACCTCTCTCGTTTAGTTTGCTTTAGCTGTGTATTTTTATCTCTTTGTGTTCGCTGAGTTTCGTACCGTGCGAATTCATTTTCATCATTGAATATTTCTTGCCATTTCAATAAAGGAATATTTCTTGCCATTACAGTAAAGGAATATTTCCAGCCATTTTAATAAAGGAATATTTTTTCCCATATTACTATAGGAATATTTCATGCCATTTCAATAAGGTAATATTTCTTGCCATTTTAATAAAGGAATATTTCTTCCCATTTTACTTTAGGAATATCTCATGCCATTTCAATAAGGTAATATTTCTTGCCACTTAAATAAAGGAATATTTCTTCCTATTTTACCAAAGGAATATTTCATGCCACTTCAATAAGGAATATTTTTTGCCATTTTAATAAAGGAATATTTCTTTCCATTTTACTTTAGGAATATCTCATGCCATTTCAATAAGGTAATATTTCTTGCCACTTAAATAAAGGAATATTTCTTCCTATTTTACCAAAGGAATATTTCATGCCACTTCAATAAGGAATATTTTTTGCCATTTTAATAAAGGAATATTTCTTCCCATTTTACTATAGGAATATTTCATGCCATTTCAATAAGGTAATATTTCTTGCCACTTAAATAAAGGAATATTTCTTCCTATTTTACCAAAGGAATATTTCATGCCACTTCAATAAGGAATATTTTTTTGCCATTTTAATGAATATTTCTTCCCATTTCAATATTTCATGCCATTTCAATAAGGTAATAACATCTTGCCATTTTAATAAAGGAGTATTTCTCCTTGCGAACGCATAGAAACTGTCGCGGCAGGATTCTTTTATATAATGAAACAGCTGCTCCGGAGTAATTAATTACACTTCAGCTTCTCCCCCCCTTCCGTCTTTGGAACCCCCTCCCCCTCCCCTACTTCTCCTCCCCCTTCCGTCTTTGGAACCCCCTCCCCTCCCCTACATACATTAAGTAATATCCTTGGAATATGACGCACGTTCCAGTTAAGGTATCGCTTAGTAATGATTATTGCCCACTGTAGTAATTTGTACGGGGATATTTAGCCTTTATAGTTATTATTGGGAGCTAAGCAGCAGTACTAGTTGGAAAAGCAGTTATATAGAACACACATATATATATATATATATATGTTTTTATAATATATAAATATATATACACACACACACACACACATATATATATATATATATATATATATATATATATATATATATATATATATATATATATATATATAGTTCCTCGTTGGATGGGTCGGTATAGTTCTCGCCCAGCACTTAGCTGGGCCCGCATTCGAGTCTCCGGCCGGGCAGTGAAGAATTAGAGGAATTTATTTCTGTTGATAGAAATTCATTTCTCGGTACAGTGTGGTTCGGATCCCACAATAAGCTGTAGGTCCCGTTGCTAGGTAAGCAATTGGTTCTTAGCCACGTAAAATAAGTCAGATCCTCGGGTCAGCCCTAGGAGAGCTGTTAATCAGCTCGGTGGTCTAGTTAAACTAAGGTATACTTAACTTTTACACATATATATAATTCATATATGTGCACGTATATATGTGTATATATATGTATGTATATTATATATATATGTATACACACTTTAAACAGGCAGCTAAATAAACATGCAGATAATGGGCCTTAGGTAGAGATACAGTGATTGGGGATCAACTTGACCACTTGGCTGTCGAGTGATTTGTAAATTAGCATTCACTCGACTGTACATATTTCTTTCGAATTCAGATTCTGAACTTAGAACCGACAGCAACCCATCTCCGCTAAATATGAAGATATGTCAGTTATACACGTGAGACCTTTGTATACTCACAGATATTAAGCAGTATGAAGCCGCAAAAACCAGTTGATATCGAATTTCCTATATAACTGGCGAATAACTTACACCCAAGGGGGTTTATAATTGGCCGTGCTTCTGCCCCGGCCAGGCTCGAATCCATGTGGGGGTAAGATGTATTATATATATGATTTTGTCGTTGAATGTTGAAAAGACCTGGACTTCTATAAACCATATTAGAGACAATGCATAATTGAACTTCTATAACCTATATTAGAGACAATGCATAATTGAACTTCTGTAAACTATATTAGAGACAATGCATAATTGAACCTCTATAAACTGTATTAGAGACAATTCGTAATTGAATTTCTATAAACTATTTTAGAGACAATTCGTAATTGGACTTCTGTAAACTATATTAGAAACAATGCATAACTCGACTTCCATAAACCATATTAAAGACAATGCATAATGGGTTTGACATCAAGTATCTATATCAGTCGTCTCTATAAAGAAGCACTGTACTGGGTTATGTGGTAACAAATTAGAGATCTTGGATACTGAATAAGGTTTAGGGTACAGTAGAGTATAAACAGTAGCATAATATACGTGTGTACATATTCCAGAGAGGAGATAAAGAACGCAGAGTAGAATATCAGAAGTACGTATGCATGGATAGTGAAGCTAAATGAAGAGATAAAGAGAGACCAACAGTCTGATGGTGTTGACAAAAGCTATATATTTAAAGAGTAGACCCCGTAGGGGGATAGTGCCGTCAGTGCGCCTCATGCGGTGCACTGTAGGCATTACTTAACATTTTTTGCAGTGTCCCTTCGTCCCCTAGCTGTGCAACCCCTTTCATTCCTTTTACTTTACCTCCGTTCATATTCTCTTTCCTCCAGCCCTCTCCTAACAATTGTTTTATAGTGCAACTGCGAGGTTTTCCTCCTGTTAAACCTTTCAAATCTTTCGACTGTCAAGTTCCGTTTCAGCGCCGAATGACCTCATAGGTCCCACCCTTGGCCTTGGGCCAAAACTCGATATTCCGTTCAGAGAGTGGCATTGGCGCTAAGATAGACCACAGAATTCATAATCAAGTATCTATTGGTGAAGAGAAGAGGAAAAACACCTGTAAAAATGGGAGAGATGAATCAGCAATAACAGCAGGAGATGAAGAAGGAACACTTTGTGTGGTACTTTTTTGTGATGTCATGAATAAGAGATCGAGGCGATTATATAATCGATATACAAGGAGCTGAAAAGGACCTGAATGTACTTATGATTGAATTCAGTCTTTGAGACGGGATCATTAATAGAGAAAATGAATTCAGTTTTCGAGGTAGGATAAAAAATTAAATGGGTTCAGGTTTTGAGGTGGGATCATAAATAAAATTAATTCATTTTTTGAGGTGTGATTTCAATGAAAATTAATTCAGATTTTGAGGTGGGATCATAAATGAAGAAAATGAATTCATTTTTTGAGATGTGATCATTAATAAAGGAAATGGAATAAATTTTCGAGGCGGTATTATTAATAAAGAAACTGTTAAGGTTATGACGGAACCACTGCAGATAGACGTTTGTGAACACTGAAACGATACCTTTTGTACTAACTAGACTGTTCTGCAGAATTTCGAATTAGGAAACAAAGCCTGATGATGATTGGTAACAGGAAGTTATAGCAAAGGTACCAAAAAAAAAAAAAAATAAGCTTACCAGACTGAATATGGTAACCATAAAGGCATCGCACTTTTGATGGTTATATAACGAAAATATTCAGTGTGCTTATTCTCGAGAGACTGTAGAAAGATATGGATAAAAAGCTTATAAACGAACAAGCTGGTTTTAGAAAAGGTAGAAGTTGCATAGATCAAATATATATCAAGATACGCAGCAGTGCATGACATTTAATAATCCCCTTCTGATGGGTTTCATTGATTACAAGTAGGCAATTAACGGAGCTGGAAATGACAAGTACACAATGGGATAATGATAAACAGAGAGAGGAGTTAGAATATAAAGGGAAATTAGAAATACACTCCTCATTATCGAGTTCTGAAATCGGAGAGGTAGATAACGCGCCCTGTATTCCCGTAAGTGGATATCATTGTATAGGGTCCATACCTGCTCATTAAGTTGTCATAAAATATCACTTACATCATTCGCTGGACCAGGCGAACGCCACTTACGGCAGAGTGTGATCCCGGGCCGAAAATAACTGGTTCTGTGTAGGATTCAGGTGTTGATGATTTTCTTAAGTATTCGTGAATGATTACAGTGTATATACCTATATATATATATATATATATATATATATATATATATATATATATATATATATATATATATTATATATATATATATATATTTTATATATTGTTTTGTGTGTGTATGTTTCCGTTGAGTACCGTGCATCTCCTTTTGACTTCGTTGAAGTGGCCTTTCCTACAGACGCTGGTTGTCTCGTATTATGGTTTAGGACTTCCCAAAAAAAAAAAAAAAGGGACGCCATATCTTAAAAACTAACCATAGAATCTTCTTGAAAATAATGTCAATATGTTTACCACGACCAGAGTATACTGGATTGTAACTAAGCGGCGTGTTTAGTACAAGCCCGTTGGCGATTACCGTAAAAACAAACAAAAGACTGAGCGCCCGGCCGCTCTCACTCGTCTGGCCGAACCATAATATGGTTGGGGAATATGCGTCCTGTACAAAAAAAAAAAGTTAAATGTCAAATGAGGTTACAAAGCAAGAACTTTAATAACTTACGGCGTAACGGAACGAAAGAGAAGTGACAAATGTGATTAAAAGGAGAAAAAAAAAAAAAAAGACTGGCCACCGTTGAGTACTTAATAGCTTCGACAAACTGCCATTATGGGTTAATCTCACATTGGTTTAAGATATTTCTAATGTCAGCGGAAAAGGTTCACGAAGGTAAGAGTTTATTTCTAACCCTGAAGTTGTTTCAAACCTTTCCTAGAAATCACATTAATAAAAAAAATAGGTTTTAGCTGAAATTTACGCTAGACATTATGGTCAACCCCCGCAGGAGACAGTAGTGCCGTCAGTGCGCCTCACTTGGTGCACTGTGGGCATTATTTAAGGGTGGTGGCGTACCTTGGCCCTAGCTGCGACCCCTTTCATTTCTCTTACTGTAACTCCGTTCATATTCCCTTTCTTTCATCTTTTCCCCCTTTCGTAACAAGATTGTTTCGTAGTGCAACTTTTCAGACTTTTCTACTCTCAGTTGCCCCTTCAGTGCTGAATGACCTCGTAGGCCCTAGCGCTTGGCTGGCCTTTAGCCTAAATTCTATATTTTATTCAATTCCGTGCCATTCCCCGATCATTGGCTATAATGCATATAATCCAAAGCCGTAATAGAAGTGAGGTTCTGTAACAGAGAGCGTGATTGATTTTTTAGTTAAATTTCTCTTTGGAAATGTTGTTGGGAAATGAGGCAATGCCGAGACTTATTATAAGAAAATGTCACTGCGAGGTTTTCCTCCTGTTACACCTTTCAAACTTTTTCACTGTCAATGTCCGTTTCAGCGCTGAATGGCCTTAGATGCCCCAGTGCTTGGTATTTATGCCTAAATCTATAAATCTATCATAGAAATGCTTGACAATTAAGAAAACGAGTGTTTAATGAAATGTATCATTGTCTTGGAATATCAGTAAGTGTATGTCTTTATAAAATCTTGATTTTCGTTTACTTCTGAAAGTTTTATTTTTTTTGGGGGATGGGGGGCCGGGTTGCGGATAACCGATATAGCATTTAGGGTTGTACCACTTCCATAATCCCAAAAGGTGTGTGTGTCAGCATTCTGATGTATATACTCGTACAGCGCGGTCCTTCAGTAAACACAGTCCTTCACAAATCATCATTAACCTTCCCCCAGCTCCCAGCCCCTGCCCCCAACCCTCAGCCCCCAGCCCACTTAACCCCTCACCCCCAGTCGTACACGTGCGCTTAGCGCAGAGTACCCCTCTGGGCGAAATATGGGAATTATCTGAATTATCTTTGTGTAACGTTGTGTGATTTGGGAACATCTGCCCCCCCAGCACAGCAGCTGAAACTGGCCGTCATAGAACACTTACACAACTGACGACTACTGTAGAATCCTTCTCAGTAGCAGGTCTGCACCACAGGTGAGAGGGTGTCTGTGTTGGCCGTGGTCGTGGAAGTGAGTCTGTTGTCGAGGTTGTAACGAAAGACTGTACTCTGTTTTTTTTTTTTGCTGTATGGTCTTTGTGTAGAAGTAGGACTTTAACTTTTTCGCGTTGCGAGAGGGGTAGGGAATCTTCCATTCCATTGTGAGTGTCCTGTTGAGTTGTACGCAAGACGACACTGGTGTCATTTATACCAAAAAAAAAAAATCGTTATTAATATTAATTTTTTTTTTTTTTTTTTTGCTGTTCCCGGGCTGATGTTTCACGTTCTTTTTTTCTGGAGGTCGGAAAATGCCAGTGGTAAATATATTGTTGACCGGTTAGAGATATGGCGGCGTAGAATACCGAATTCTTTC
Source organism: Macrobrachium rosenbergii (assembly GCF_040412425.1). Lineage (NCBI taxonomy): Eukaryota > Metazoa > Arthropoda > Malacostraca > Decapoda > Palaemonidae > Macrobrachium > Macrobrachium rosenbergii. The sequence goes on from NC_089780.1 coordinate 13,427,428, forward strand.
CCGGAATGCTGTCATAAGAATATTTCCCGCTATTTAAATAAAAAAAAGTAATAAATAAAAGTAAATAAAATAATAATAAATACAAAATATTAAAAAAATAAAAAGAAATAATGTAAGTAAATAAAAAAATAAAAAAAATCGATAAAATACGCAGGATTTTAAAGATTAAAACATGTTTCCAGAAGTATAGCGTATGATTTTAATGGAAAAAAACATAATTGTCTGAATTTTGATATATTTTTGCGAATGTTGAAAAGTTCCGTTTGGCGTAAAATACTTGTGTTTCCTAATACCTCCGTAAACAAACTTTTAGGTTTCCCTTCATCCATCGCTGGAAGTTAGGAAGCAGGGATACATCACGCTATGCATTTACTGTACCTCCGTTCATATTCTCTTTCTTTCTTCTTACTTTCCTCTCTTAACAATAGTGCAGCTGCAAGGCTCTCCTCCTGTGACGCCTTTCAAACCTTTTTCCTATCGATTTGCGTTTCAGTGCTGAATGACCTCATAGGTCCCAGTGCTTGGCCTTTGGCCTAAGTTCTACATTCAATTCAGCGGTGAAGGAAACTTGAATTAATCCTTTTTTCATGATCAGATCACTTGTCTACCCGACGCATCGGGATAACCTGCTCAGTCGCCTTGAAATCTCTCCAAATAGCATTTGAGGAGATGCAAACTATTGCAGCCCTTGTCGATATTTATAACTATCTATCTGTTATTGTTGACTTGAGACAAAACACTTGGAAACAAGTAAAAAATGCGTCGAAGTTTCTTCGGCGCAATCGATTTTTCTGTACAGCGTATAATCGAGGCCGCCGAAAGTAGATCTATCTTTTGGTGGTCTCGGTATAATGCTGTGTGAGCCGCGGCCCGCGAAACTTTAACAACGACCCGGTGGTGGCGTAGCCTATATCTGATGAAGAGTTAGAGGAATTTATTTCTGGTGATAGAAATTCATTTCTCGCTATAATGTGGTTCGGATTCCACAAAAAGCTGTAGGTCCCGATGCTAAGTAACCAATTGGTTCTTAGCCACGTAAAATAAGTCTAATCCTTCGGGCCAGCCCTAGGAGAGCTGTTAATCCGCTCAGTGGTCTGGTAAAACTAAGGTATACTTAACTTATATCGTTGCCAGACGCACGATTATGGCTAACTTTAACCTTAAATAAAAAAAAAACTGCTAAGGGTAGATGGCTGCAATTTGGTATGTTTGATAATTGGAGGGTGGATGATCAGCATACCAATTTGCAGCCCTCTAGCCCCTGTAGTTTTGTAGATCTGAGGGCGGACAGAAAAAGTGCGGACAGTATAAAGAGCGGACGGACAGAGAGTCGGCACAATAGTTTTCTTTTACAGAAAGCTAAAAAGTAAATGAATACAGTATGAGAAATTTTCTCTGTATATTTCAGTATTAGTGTTTTAACTGATAAATCGAAAGCCATTTTTCCCATTCATGGAATCTCATGAATCTCTGAATGTCTCTGAAAAAGAGAATAATGTTTAAAAATATGCTATATTTATACACATTACGTATATACATGTATATATATATATATTTTTATATGTATATATATGCATATATAGTGTGTGTTTGTGTGTATGTATGTATATACGCATGTTTGTATGCATATATATACACATGCATATTTCCCAACATAAATATCGCAATATCACTTTAAAATCTTGCATCATAACGAGTGAAGAACGAGAACTATTGGAAACGTATCTATTTCTCTGAAAGATTTGCCACTGTGTCAATGCTGTTTCCACTGTGTCAATGCTGTTTCCACTGTGTCAATGCTGTTTCCACTGTGTCAATGCTGTTTCCACTGTGTCAGTGCTGTCTGCTGATCTGTCCCTCACAGCTGCTGCTGCTGCTGCTGCAACAGCAGCTTTCAGCGTCCCGGAAATTAATTGCAGGAATGTTGAGCATTTCCCCCCTGGGAGAGATTACATTTTATATTCAATTATCTGCAGTAGGAAAGTAAAGTAAGCGCATCAGTGATTACATCGTCCGCAAAATTGAGAGACAGTCACTGATTACGTACATCCAGTTTTCCGCGCTAGGATTCAGCAGTTGAGTGATGAATTGATTCTTGATGAATGTTCATACTTTCTTTTTATTATACTTACAGGCCGGACCACCAAGATGTTGCTGTTGATAGCACTGGTTAGCCTCCCGCTCTTTGGTAAGTGCTATTTTCGTGTGAGTGTTTCTTTATCTTAAGTTCACAGTGGAACAGAATATTCTAGTATTAGTCAAGCGTTTAATACAGTATATAGTATATATATATATATATATATATATATATATATATATATATATATATATATATAGTATGTGTGTGTGTATATATATAGAAATAATCGACACACAATCACCTGCGGAACAGAAATAAATTTCTGACTCACATCAGGATCGAACCCAGGTCTTTCAATTGGAAGGCAATGGCTTGTATGGAAGGCAATGGAAAGACCTATGGCCTAGTGGGTATTTATATATATATATATATAATATATATATAGTGCCCTTGCCTTTCAATTGATAGAAATTTGCATTTTTACTTTAAGATGAAAAGTAAACAAATCTTTGTCATTTATTGTATTGACCTGCGTAAGAATTCAGCATAAAGCAGACTTACCGTCCATTATTATCGTGATTATGACATTTTGCTTGTTATTAATATTATAATTTGCATGTTAAGCCCAATTTATCTTTTGGCAGGGCTCGCCAGCAGCCAGGTAGAAAGAGTGAGCCCCTATTGGCTAGGAGAGGGCGGAGGTCAGACCTTGTACATACACGGCAAAGGTGACTATAAATAATTTTCTTTTTAATGTCTAAACTTGAGAAGAGTAACAAAATGCCATATGCTGTCCTATGGTTAAATTATATTTTTCTGTTGAGCACAGGCACGAGCCAGGGGGGCTGGTGGGGCTGCAGCCCCCCCTCAAAGATTTGGACAAACAAATTTTTCGGGCAGAGTAGCCAGTGTAGCAGGGCTATATATATAATTGCTTGAATTTACAAGCAAAATATATTTCGGGCAGAGGGAATTCAGCCCCCCCTCATTTGAGAAGGGCCCCGTACGCCTTTGAATTTAATGTCTTTGTTTGCTCCCAAATAGATTTAAAGCGAATAAAGAGTTTGTACAGTAGTTTTTTATGGTTTAACTTGCAAAAACCAAACTGCGAACTAGAGAACAGATGATCCCTTTCAACATAGGCATTCAAGTGCTTAGGAAACAGGTGTTCAAAAGCTTGAGATAATACGATCAAAGATACTGGGAGGCAACTGGCTTGGCTAGAGCCACCATTGACACTTTCCTAATTTATTGACACTTTCCTAATTTATCGACTTTCCTAATTTATTAACCTTACCAGTTCTTCAGAAGCGCAAAAGGAACCCCATATAATGTAAGGCATTACTATCCGAATACTGTTCTCCTGCATTTTAATACATTTTTATATCTATTTATTAATTTATTAATTTACTTTTTCTTTATTTTTACAAGAAAGTGATATCTCTTCTTTCTGCATTTCCCTTCACTTCCTGTTACTTCTTCCTAATGAACACCTTAATATTCTTTGAAAGCTTGAATTTCAAGCCAGTGGCCCGTGTGGGCTTGTTCCTTATGAATAAGTTTCGTCTACTGAATAATAATAATAATAATAATAATAATAATAATAATAATAATAATTAATAATAATAATAAAATACAGAAAACTGGGGGAACTAAGCACTACTACTGATGTTTTATTACAGTACCATACAACTGTCATGTCCATAATCTTGTTGGTAAACACGTCTTCCTTGTTATTTCAATAATTTTTCACACGTACATACATTTACATACACACATCCTTACAGAGGAAGTCGAATAAGTTTCGTACTTTCTCATTGTAATCATTTTCAGATCCACGTCCTCTGAAACTCGTCTTAAACCGCCTTACTAAAATTGCGTAATTCTTACAGGCTTCAGCAAAGATCAATTCAGCCACTTCGACGCTGATTTGGGCAACGTGGTAACGCTGGTGAACGAAGCCGACACGATTCCTTGTGACGTCATCAACTACCTAACCAATACTGAGAGGATCGTTTGTGCTCTTAGGTAAGGGGCTGGTGTATTTGTTAAGAAAAAGAAAAAATAAAAAGATGTTAAAAATAGGAATCTTCTGTATTCTGATATCATTTAGAAATGGGGATTTAAGGCAGTAGTATATTTTAGTATCGATAGGGTATGTACTCCCTCTTTCTAAACATGGGTCATTGTTTTGCGTTTTATGTATTGGACATTTGACCATGACCTCAAAGAAGGCAACACCTTCAGGAGATTTTTAAAAATAACATTTGATCCATCATCTTTGCCATTATATTGCCTACAATTCATGGATACGTCAGTTCCTCATTGGATGGGTCGATGTCGTACTCGACTAGCACTCTCCTAGGCCCGCGTTCGATTCTCCGGCTGGCCAATGAAGAATTAGAGGAATTTATTTCTGGTGACAGAAATTCATTTCTCGGTATAATGTGGTTCGGATTCCGCAATAAGCTGTAGGTTCCGTTGCTAGGTAACCAGTTGGTTCTTAGCCACGTGAAATAAGTCTAATCCTTCGGGCCAGCCCTAGGAGAGCTGTTAATCAGCTCAGTGGTCTGGTTAAACTAAGGTATACTTTTTTTTCATGGATACGTCTCTCACTCTCATCTTGAATAAAATTCAGTCCGTCATCATTGCCATTACATTTCCTACAAAGTTAAGTTAAGTATATCTTAGTTTAACCAGACCACTGAGCTGATAAACAGCTCTCCTAGGGCTGGCCCGAAGGATTAGATTTACTTTTACGTGGCTAAGAACCAATTGGTTACCTAGCAAAATTCATGGATACGCCTCTCACTCTTACCAACATTCCATTCGTTACACCTGCAGCAAATTGTGAGTTTAGTCGTTCCCATATAGATATGTGAAAAGGCAAGACCAGTTGGGTTGCCCTTTGCTGTTCCTTGCTGGTACATATGTCCTCTTAAGAGAAGCAAAAAATACCACTGTCTTATATGTATAGACAGCGTATTCGTATACATAAATATTGGTACGAATGCTTGCAAGCATATGAGGTATGCATGCCAGTCCTGTAAATATCAAGTAACAGCTAACCTAAATTATGCAAATGAATTATAGACAGGTGTGTTACATGTTTGTGCTTCTTCATTTTATTTAAAAGTGGCTTTTTGGTCACAATGGGGCGTTATGAAAAAGTATTTGCGTTCATATATTTGTTTATGTTACTCCATATAATGGTGTCATATTGTTAATGCTCACAGTGATATTGTTTTGATCTTGATAATACTTCTTTGTACAATTAAATTGATTGCTTTCATAATTTTGTCACATGATCAACTTCTCTTGCACCGTGGGCATAAGGCTCCCATGCATCCAGTAATTAAATTGACAATAGTACTTTTGTGTTAAAAATGTTGATTCTATCAAAATCTGGCTTGGTGTTCCCATCATTATCTGTAAATCTGTTTAATATAATTTATGAAATCTGTAGAAGCCATCTCATAGCATCATTATATATATATATATATATATATATATATATATATATATATATATATATATATATATATATATATATATATACATAAAAGTATACATTCATGGTAAAAATGTTTTAAATTTATTATGTACATATGCATTTGTCATTATTTTTATTCCCCGTATTTATTTCCTGTTTAATTATCATTTCGAGTTAAAGACATTCATTTCCTTGTCATACTTAGCATGAAGAATATTGTAATGCGAATTCAACTAACATAGGATGGTATTGCAAAATGTTTCTTTACATACTGCACATTAAAATATATTGCAGGTAAATGCATAAAATATATAAACATCCACATTGCTATATTATCATTGGCTGGTATTATGAACTATTGCATATATATATATATATATATATATATATATATATATATATATATATATATATATATATATATATATATATATATATATACACATACATATACATATACACATATATATATATATATATATATATATATATATATATATATATATATATATATATATATATATATATATCTATATGCAACAGTTCATAATACCAGCCAATGATAATATAGCAATGTGGATGTTTATATGTTTTATGCATTTATCTGCTATATGCTTTAATATGCAATATATAAAGAAACAACCATCCTACGTTAGTTGAATTCGCATTGCAGTATTCGTCATGCTAAGTATGACAAGGAAATGAATGTCTTTAACTCGAAATGATGATTAAACAGGAAATAAATAGGGGGAATAAAAATAATGATAAATGCATACGTACATACTAAATTTAAAACATTTTTACCATGAACGTATACTTTTATGTATATGTATATATATATATATATATATATATATATATATATATATATATATATATATATATATATATATATATATATATATATATATATATATATATATATATTATATATATTATATATATTATATATATATATATATATATATATATATATATATATATATGATATATATATATATATATATGATGCTATGAGATGGCTTCTGCAAATTTTATAAATTATAAATGATAATTAAACAGGAAATAAATAGGGGGAATAAAAATAATGATAAATGCATAAGTACATACTAAATTTAAAACAATTTTATCATGAACGTATACGTTTATGTAAGTTGGTTATTGCATGCTGAATGAAAAAAAAAGATCGAACTTCTTCACAGGCGTCGCGAAAACAGAAAAGCCCCGTTGACCTACGAAGTCAAAGTGTTTGCGGACGGGATTCCAGTGGGACCCAATAAAAAAGTGGAGGTACGTACTTTTTCCCTTGTTGTAAAATAATAAAGGAAGTTAGTCGTAGTATTAGTAATAGTAGTAGTAATAGTAAAAGTAGTGAGTAGTGATGTTTCTAAGTATCACCTCAACTTAACGGACCCCAGTGTTGCGGAATTTTTGCACCTATCAGTTACCATATTATGATTATTTTTCTCTGTGCTACCCTTCGAGATGTGACATACCTTGAAGATATAGCTTTTGAATTGAATGTTAAGAGTAAAATACAGCTTAGCTTAGGTCAGAAACTATGTGGAAATGCTGTAAACTGTTATTAGATATGAAGAAAACATTCGAGTGCAGGCTATAACATTATTTCTGTATAACATAGTTTCTTTACATATCAGAAAGGCCAGACCCCCAAAGGGTCTGTTGAGGTGGGGGGCTACTGTAGTACGTTAGTGTCGTTGAAGAAAAGTTTTGGCTAAGCCATAGTTTTCATAGATTCAGGTAGATTTAAATAAATAAGAGTAATCATTGGCTTTAGTGTTTCATAAGGATGAATGTATGTAAGAGGATGTTTCGCGCCTTGGAATTGTGAAATCGCTCTGTCCTTTTGAAACTATTGACAAGGGATGATACACTTGGAACCATAGCAGTAGTAGGAGTAGTATTGGTAAGTGATATGATTGAATATAGGTGCCTAATACAGGCAGTCCCCGGTTTACGACGGTTCCGGCTTACGACGTTCCGAGGTTACGACGCTTTTCAAATATATTCATCAGAAATTATTTCCTGGCTTACGACGCATGTTCGGGGTTTGACGCGTCGTCGCCGATCCGACGGAAGAAATATGGCCCCAAAATGGCAGAATAATCATAATTTGAAGGTTTTTTTGATGTAAGACTCAATAA